>NC_086106.1:45170631-45406555 GCF_963921235.1 Mobula hypostoma | reverse complement strand
ACTCACTGTCGCTGAGTCCAGAACCTAGAGACTCACTGTCACTGATTCCACAACCCACAGTCACTCTCACTGCGTCCACAACCTACACACTCACTGTCACTGTGTGCACAACCTGCAGACTCACTGTCACTGAGTCCACAACCGACAGACTCTGCCACAGTGTCTCACAACTTACAGACTCACTGTCAATAAGTCCACAACCTACAGATATTGACACTCAGTCCAAAACCTACAAGCTCCCTGTCACTGAGTCCACAACTTACTGACTCACTGTCATGGAGTCCACAACCAACAGATTCATTGTCACTGAGACCACAATCTACAAACTCACTGTGACTGATCCAGAATCTACAGCCTCACTGTCACTGAGTCCACAACCTACCGACTCACTGTCACTGAGTCCACAACCTACAGACTCACTGTCACTGAGACCTCAATCTACAGACTCAATGTCACTGAATTCAGAACCTACAGACTGACTGTCACAGAGTCCAGAACATATGGACTCACTGTCACTGTGTATACAACCTACGGAGAATGTCACTGAGACCTCAACCTACAGACTCACTGTCACTGAGTCCAGAACCCACAGACTCACTGTCACTGAGTCCAGAACCTACAGACTCACTGTCACTGATTCCACAACCTACAGTTACTCTCACTGAGTCCACAACCTACAGACTCACTGTCAGAGTCCGCAACCTACAGAGTCAGCGTCACTATGTCCAGAACCTACAGACACTGTCACTGAGTCCACAACCTACAGACTCTGTCACTGATTCCACAACCTAAAGGCAGAGTCACTGTGTCCACAATCTATAGACACTGTCACTGAGACCACAATCTACAGACTCACTGTCACTGAATCCAGAACCTACAGACTCACTGTCACTGAGTCCAGAACCTACAGACTCACTGTCACTGATTCCACAACCCACAGTCACTCTCACTGAGTCCACAACCTACACACTCACTGTCACTGTGTGCACAACCTGCAGACTCACTGTCACTGAGTCTGCTACCTACAGACTCACCGTCACAGAGTCCACAACCTACAGAGTCACTGTCACTGAGTCCACAACCTAAAGACACAGTCACTGTGCCCACAACCTACAGACACTGTCACTGAGTCCACAACCTACAGTCTCACTGTCACTGAGTCCACAATATATGGACTCACTGTCACTGTGTACACAACCTACGGAGACTGTCACTGAAACCTCAACCTACAGACTCACTGTCACTGAGTCTACAATTTACAGACTGACTGTTTCTGAGTCGGCAAACTACAGACACTGTCACAGATTCCACAAACTACAGACTCACTGCCACACAGTTCACAACCTGCAGACTGACTGTCACAGAGTCCACAACATACAGACTCTGTCACTGATTCCACAACCTAAAGGCAGAGTCACTGTGTCCACAATCTATAGACACTGTCACTGAGACCACAATCTACAGACCCACTGTCACTGAATCCAGAACCTACAGACTCACTGTCACTGAGTCCAGAACCTACAGACTCACTGTCACTGAGTCCAGAACCTACAGACTCACTGTCACTGAGTCCACAACCTACAGTCACTGTCACTGAGTCCACAACCTACAGACTCACTCTCACTGAGTGCACAACCTACACACTCACTGTCACTGAGTCCACAACTTACAGACTCACTGTCACTGAGTCCACAACCTACAGACTCACTGTCACTGAGTCCACAACCTACAGACTCACTGTCACTGAGTCCACGGCCTACAGACTCACTGTCACTGAGTCCACAACCTACAGACTCACTGTCACTGAGTCCACAACCTACAGACTCACTGTCACTGTGTGCACAACCTGCAGAATAACTGTCACTGAGTCCACAACCTACAGACTCGCTGTCACTGTGCCCACAACATACAGATTAACTGTCACTGAGTCCACAACCTACAGAGTCACTGTCGCTGAGACCACAATGAACAGACTCACTGTCGCTGAGTCCACAACCTACAGTCACTGTCACTGAGTCCACAACCTACAGACTCACTCTCACTGAGTGCACAACCTACACACTCACTGTCACTGAGTCCACAACTTACAGACTCACTGTCACTGTGTGCACAACCGACAGACTCACTGTCACTGAGTCCACGGCCTATAGACTCACTGTCACTGTGTGCACAACCTGCAGAATAACTGTCACTGAGTCCACAACCTACAGACTCACTGTCACTGAGTCCACAACTTACAGACTCACTGTCACTGAGTCCACGGCCTACAGACTCACTGTCACTGTGTGCACAACCTGCAGAATAACTGTCACTGAGTCCACAACCTACAGACTCACTGTCACTGAGTCCACAACCTACACACTCACTGTCACTGAGTCCACAACTTACAGACTCACTGTCACTGTGTGCACAACCTACAGACTCACTGTCACTGAGTCCACAACCTACAGACTCACTGTCACTGAGTCCACAACCTACAGACTCACTGTCACTGAGTCCACAACCTACAGACTCACTGTCACTGTGTGCACAACCTGCAGAATAACTGTCACTGAGTCCACAACCTACAGAGTCACTGTCGCTGAGACCACAATGAACAGACTCACTGTCACTGAGTCCACAACCTACAGTCACTGTCACTGAGTCCACAACCTACAGACTCACTGTCACTGTGTGCACAACTGACAGACTCACTGTCACTGAGTCCACGGCCTATAGACTCACTGTCACTGTGTGCACAACCTGCAGAATAACTGTCACTGAGTCCACAACCTACAGACTCACTGTCACTGAGTCCACAACCTACACACTCACTGTCACTGAGTCCACAACTTACAGACTCACTGTCACTGAGTCCACAACCTACACACTCACTGTCACTGAGTCCACAACCTGCAGACTCGCTGTCACTGTGCCCACAACATACAGATTAACTGTCACTGAGTCCACAACCTACAGAGTCACTGTCGCTGAGACCACAATGAACAGACTCACTGTCACTGAGACCATAACCCACAGACTCACTGTCACTGAGTCCACAACCTACAGACTCACTGTCACTGTGTGCACAACCTGCAGAATAACTGTCACTGAGTCCACAACCTACAGACTCGCTGTCACTGTGCCCACAACATACAGATTAACTGTCACTGAGTCCACAACCTACAGAGTCACTGTCGCTGAGACCACAATGAACAGACTCACTGTCGCTGAGTCCACAACCTACAGTCACTGTCACTGAGTCCACAACCTACAGACTCACTGTCACTGAGTCCACAACCTACAGACTCACTGTCACTGAGTCCACAACCTACAGACTCACTGTCACTGTGTGCACAACCTACAGACTCACTGTCACTGAGTCCACAACCTACAGACTCACTGTCAATCAGTCCACAACCTACAGACTCACTGTCACTGAGTCTGCAACCTACAGACTCACCGTCACAGAGTCCACAACATATAGGCTCACAGCCACTGAGTCCACAACCTGCAGACTGACTGTCACTGAGTCCACAACATATGGACTCACTGCCACTGTCTACACAACCTACGGAGACTGTCACTGAGCCCTCAACATACAGGCTCACTGTCACTTAATCCACAACTTACAGACACTGTGACTGAGTCCACAAACTACAGACACTGTCACAGATTCCACAACCTACAGACTCACTGCCACATAGTTCACAACCTGCAGACTGACTGTCACAGAGTCCACAACATACAGACTCTGTCACTGATTCCACAACCTAAAGGCAGAGTCACTGTGTCCACAACCTACAGTCACTCTCACTGAGTCCACAACCTACAGACTCACTGTCACTGAGTCCACAACCTACAGACTCACTGTCACTGAGTCCACAACCTAAAGACACTGTCACTGAGTCCACAACCTACAGAGTCAGCGTCACTGTGTCCAGAACCTACAGACTCACTGTCACTGAGTCCACAACCTAAAGACACAGTCACTGTGCCCACAACCTACAGACACTGTCACTGAGTCCACAACCTATAGACACTGTCACTGAGACCACAATCTACAGACTCACTGTCACTGAATCCAGAACCTACAGACTCACTGTCACTGAGTCCACAACCTACAGACTCACTGTCACTGTGTGCACAACCTGCAGAATAACTGTCACTGAGTCCACAACCTACAGACTCACTGTCACTGAGTCCACAACCTACAGACTCACTGTCACTGAGTCAGCAACCTACAGACACTGTCACTGACTCCACAACCTATAGACTCACTGTCACCGAGTCCATAACCTATAGAAACTGTCACTGAGACTACAATCTACAGACTCACTGTCACTGAATCCAGAACCTACAGACTCACTGTCACTGAGTCCACAACCTACAGACTCACTGTCACTGAGTCCACAACCTACAGACTCACTGTCACTGAGTCCACAACAAATATACTCACTGTCACTGAGTCCACAACCTACAGACTTACTGTCAATGAGTCCACAACATATAGGCTCACTGCCACTGAGATTACAACCTGCAGACTGACTATCGCTGAGTCCATATTCTACAGACTGACTGTCACAGAGTCCACAACATATGGACTCACTGTCACTGTGTACACAACCTACGGAGACTGTCACTGAGCCCTCAACATACAGACTCACTGTCACTGAGTCCACAACTTACAGACACTGGCACTGAGTCTACTACCTGCAGAGCCTGTGACTGAGCCCTCAGCTTACAGACTGACTGTTACTGAGTCCACAAACTACAGACACTGTCACAGATTCCACAACCTACAGACTCACTGCCACACAGTTCACAACCTACAGACTGACTGTCACTGTGTCCACAATCTATAGACACTGTCACTGAGACCACAATCTACAGACTCATTGTCACTGAATCCAGAACCTACAGACTCACTGTCACTGAGTCCACAACCTACAGACTCACTGTCACTGTGTGCACAACCTGCAGAATAACTGTCACTGAGTCCACAACCTACAGACTCACTGTCACTGAGTCCACAACCTACAGACTCACTGTCACTGAGTCCACAACCTACAGACTCACTGTCACTGAGTCCACAACCTACAGACTAACTGTCACTGAGTCCACAACCTACAGACTCACTGTCACTGAGTCCACAACCTGCAGAGACTGTTGCTGAGCCCTCAGCTTACAGACTGACTGTTTCGGAGTCCACAAACTACAGACACTGTCACAGATTCCACAACCTACAGACTCACTGTCACTGAGTCCACGGCCAACAGACTCACTGTCATTGAGTCCACAACAAACATGCTCACTGTCAATCAGTTGACAACACACAGACTCAATGTCACTGAGACCACATCCTAAAGACTAACTGTCACTGAGTCCACATACTACAGACTCATTGTCACTGAGTCCACAACCTACAGAGTCACTGTCACTGAGTCCACAACCTACAGAGTCAGCGTCACTGTGTCCAGAACCTACAGACTCACTGTCACTGAGTCCACAACCGACAGACTCTGCCACAGTGTCTCACAAATTACAGACTCACTGTCAATAAGTCCACAACCTACAGATATTGACACTCCGTCCAAATCCTACAAGCTCCCTGTCACTGAGTCCACAACTTACTGACTCACTGTCATGGAGTCCACAACCAACAGACTCATTGTCACTGAGACCACAATCTACAAACTCACTGTGACTGATCCAGAATCTACAGCCTCACTGTCACTGAGTCCACAACCTACCGATTCACTGTCACAGAGTCCACAACCTACAGACTCACTGTCACTGAGACCTCAATCTACAGACTCAATGTCACTGAATTCAGAACCTACAGACTGACTGTCAGAGAGTCCAGAACCTGCAGAGACTGTTGCTGAGCCCTCAGCTTACAGACTGACTGTTTCGGAGTCCACAAACTACAGACACTGTCACAGATTCCACAACCTACAGACTCACTGCAACACAGTTCACAACCTGCAGACTGACTGTCACAGAGTCCACAACATACAGACTCTGTCACTGATTCCACAACCTAAAGGCAGAGTCACTGTGTCCACAATCTATAGACATTGTCACTGAGACCACAATCTACAGACTAACTGTCACAGAATCCAGAACCTACAGACTCACTGTCACTGAGTCCAGAACCTACAGACTCACTGTCACTGAGTCCACAACCTACAGACACTGTCACTGAGTCCACAACCTACAGACCCTGTCACTGAGTCCACAACTTACAGACTCACTGTCAATGAGTCCACAACAAATATACTCACTGTCCCAGATTCGACAACCTGCAGACTCACTCTCACAAAGTCCACATCCTAAAGACTAACTGTCACTGAGTCCTCATACTACAGACTCACTGTCACTGAGACCACAATGAACAGACTCACTGTCATTGAATCCACGGCCAACAGACTCACTGTTACTGAGTCCACAACAAACATACTCACAGTCACTGAGTCCACAACCTGCAGACTCACTGTCACTGAGAATATAACCCACAGACTAACTGTCACTGAGTGTACAACCTACAGACACTGTCACTGTGTCCACAACCGGCAGACCATGTCTCTGAGTCTATAACTTACAGACTCACTGTCACTGAGTCCACAACCTACAGACACTGTCACTGAGTCCACAACCTATAGACACTGTCACTGATTCCACATCCTACAGACCCTGTCACTGAGTCCACAACTTACAGACTCACTGTCAATCAGTCCACAACCTACAGACTCACTGTCACTGAGCCCACAACCTACAGACTCACTGTCACTGAGTCCACAACCTACAGACTCACTGTCACTGAGTCCACAACCTACAGACTCACTGCCACTGAGACCACAATCTACAGACTGACTGTGACTGAATCCAGAACCTACAGACACACTGTCACCGAGTCCACAACCTACAGACTCACTGTCACTGAGTCCACAACCTACAGACTCACTGTCACTGTGTCCACAACCTACAGACTCACTGCCACTGAGACCACAATCTACAGACTGACTGTGACTGAATCCAGAACCTACAGACACACTGTCACCGAGTCCACAACCTACAGACTCACTGTCACTGAGTCCACAACCTACAGACTCACTGCCACTGAGTCCACAATCTACAGACTGACTGTGACTGAATCCAGAACCTACAGACACACTGTCACTGAGTCCACAACCTACAAACTCACTGTCACTGAGTCCACAACCGACAGACTCACTGTCAGTGAATCCACAACCTACAGACTCACTCTCACTGAGTCCACAACCTAAAGACACTGTCACTGTGTCCACAACCTACAGACTCACTGCCACTGAGACCACAATCTACAGACTGACTGTGACTGAATCCAGATCCTACAGACACACTGTCACCGAGTCCACAACCTACAGACTCACTGTCACTGAGTCCACAACCTACAGACTCACTGCCACTGAGTCCACAATCTACAGACTGACTGTGACTGAATCCAGAACCTACAGACACACTGTCACTGAGTCCACAACCTACAGACTCACTGTCACTGAGTCCACAACCGACAGACTCACTGTCAGTGAATCCACAACCTACAGACTCACTCTCCCTGAGTCCATAACCTAAAGACACTGTCACTGTGTCCACAACCTGTAGACACTGAAACTAAGTCCACAACCTACAGACTCACTCTCCCTGAGTCCATAACCTAAAGACACAGTCACTGTGTCCACAACCTGTAGACACTGAAACTAAGTCCACAACCTACAGACTCACTCTCCCTGAGTCCATAACCTAAAGACACTGTCACTGTGTCCACAACCTACAGACTCACTGCCACTGAGACCACAATCTACAGACTGACTGTGACTGAATCCAGAACCTACAGACACACTGTCACCGAGTCCACAACCTACAGACTCACTGTCACTGAGTCCACAACCTACAGACTCACTGCCACTGAGTCCACAATCTACAGACTGACTGTGACTGAATCCAGAACCTACAGACACACTGTCACTGAGTCCACAACCTACAGACTCACTGTCACTGAGTCCACAACCGACAGACTCACTGTCAGTGAATCCACAACCTACAGACTCACTCTCCCTGAGTCCATAACCTAAAGACACTGTCACTGTGTCCACAACCTGTAGACACTGAAACTAAGTCCACAACCTACAGACTCACTCTCCCTGAGTCCATAACCTAAAGACACAGTCACTGTGTCCACAACCTGTAGACACTGAAACTGAGTCCACAACATATAGGCTCATAGCCACTGACATCGCATCCTGCAGACTGACTATCACTGAGTCCACAACCTACCGCTCACTGTCACGGAGTCCACAACCTACACTCACTGTCACTGAGTCAACCGACCGACTATCGCTGAGTCCATATCCTACAGACTGACTGTCACTGAGTACACAACATATGGACTCACTGTCACTTAGTACACAAACTACGGACACTGTAAACTGAGTCCACAACCTACAGAGTCATTGTCACTGAGTCCAACAACTATAGAAACTGTCACTGAGTCAACAAACTACGGAGACTGTCACTGAGCCCTCAACCCACAGACTCACTGTCACTGAGTCCACAACCTACAGACTCACTGTCACTGAGTCCACAACCTACAGACACTGTCACTGAGCCTTCAGCTTACGACTGACTGTTTCAGAGTCCACAAATTATAGACACTGTCACAGATTCCACAACCTACAGACTCATTGCCACACAGTTCACAATCTACAGACTCACAGTCACTGAGTCCACTACCAACAGACACTGTCACTGAGTACACAACCTAAAGGTACAGTCACTGTGTCCACAACCTACAGACACGGGTACTGAGTCCACAACCTACAGACTCACTGTGACTGAGTCCACAACCTATAGACACTGTCACTGAGTCCACAACCTACAGACACTATCGCTGAGCCCTCAGCTTACAAACTGACTGTTTCTGAGTCCACAAACTACAGACACTGTCACAGATACCACAAACTACAGACTCACTGCCACACAGTTCACAACCTGCAGACTGACTGTCACAGAGTCCACAACATACAGACTCTGTCACTGATTCCACACCTAAAGGCAGAGTCACTGTCTCCACAATCTATAGACACTGTCACTGAGACCACAATCTACAGACTCACCGTCACTGAGTCTGTAACCTACAGTCTCACTGTCACTGAGTCCACAACCTACAGTCACTGTCACTGAGTCCACAACCTACAGACTCACTCTCACTGAGTGCACAACCTACACACTCACTGTCACTGAGTCCACAACCTACAGACTCACTGTCACTGAGTCCACAACTTACAGACTCACTGTCACTGTGTGCACAACCTACAGACTCACTGTCACTGAGTCCACGGCCTACAGACTCACTGTCACTGAGTCCACAACCTACAGACTCACTGTCACTGAGTCCACAACCTACAGACTCACTGTCACTGTGTGCACAACCTGCAGAATAACTGTCACTGAGTCCACAAACTACAGACTCGCTGTCACTGTGCCCACAACATACAGATTAACTGTCACTGAGTCCACAACCTACAGAGTCACTGTCGCTGAGACCACAATGAACAGACTCACTGTCACTGAGTTCACAACCTACAGACTCACTCTCACTGAGTGCACAACATACACACTCACTGTCACTGAGTCCACAACTTACAGACTCACTGTCACTGTGTGCACAACCGACAGAGTCACTGTCACTGAGTCCACGGCCTATAGACTCACTGTCACTGTTTGCACAACCTGCAGAATAACTGTCACTGAGTCCACAACCTACAGACTCACTGTCACTGAGTCCACAACCTACACACTCACTGTCACTGAGTCCACAACTTACAGACTCACTGTCACTGAGTCCACGGCCTACAGACTCACTGTCACTGTGTGCACAACCTGCAGAATAACTGTCACTGAGTCCACAACCTACAGACTCACTGTCACTGAGTCCACAACCTACACACTCACTGTCACTGAGTCCACAACTTACAGACTCACTGTCACTGTGTGCACAACCTACAGACTCACTGTCACTGAGTCCATGCCTACAGACTCACTGTCACTGAGTCCACAACCTACAGACTCACTGTCACTGAGTCCACAGCCTACAGACTTACTGTCACTGTGTGCACAACCTGCAGAATAACTGTCACTGAGTCCACAACCTACAGAGTCACTGTCGCTGAGACCACAATGAACAGACTCACTGTCACTGAGTCCACAACCTACAGTCACTGTCACTGAGTCCACAACCTACAGACTCACTGTCACTGTGTGCACAACTGACAGACTCACTGTCACTGAGTCCACGGCCTATAGACTCACTGTCACTGTGTGCACAACCTGCAGAATAACTGTCACTGAGTCCACAACCTACAGACTCACTGTCACTGAGTCCACAACCTACACACTCACTGTCACTGAGTCCACAACTTACAGACTCACTGTCACTGAGTCCACAACCTACACACTCACTGTCACTGAGTCCACAACCTACAGACTCGCTGTCACTGTGCCCACAACATACAGATTAACTGTCACTGAGTCCACAACCTACAGAGTCACTGTCGCTGAGACCACAATGAACAGACTCACTGTCACTGAGACCATAACCCACAGACTCACTGTCACTGAGTCCACAACCTACAGACTCACTGTCACTGTGTGTACAACCTGCAGAATAACTGTCACTGAGTCCACAAACTACAGACTCGCTGTCACTGTGCCCACAACATACAGATTAACTGTCACTGAGTCCACAACCTACAGAGTCACTGTCGCTGAGACCACAATGAACAGACTCACTGTCGCTGAGTCCACAACCTACAGTCACTGTCACTGAGTCCACAATCTACAGACTCACTCTCACTGAGTGCACAACCTACACACTCACTGTCACTGAGTCCACAACTTACAGACTCACTGTCACTGTGTGCACAACCTACAGACTCACTGTCACTGAGTCCACGGCCTACAGACTCACTGTCACTGAGTCCACAACCTACAGACTCACCGTCACAGAGTCCACAACCTACAGAGTCACCGTCACTGTGTCCAGAACCTACAGACTCACTGACACTGAGTCCACAACCTGCAGACTGACTGTCACTGAGTCCACAACATATGGACTCACTGCCACTGTCTACACAACCTACGGAGACTGTCACTGAGCCCTCAACATACAGGCTCACTGTCACTTAATCCACAACTTACAGACACTGTGACTGAGTCCACAAACTACAGACACTGTCACAGATTCCACAACCTACAGACTCACTGCCACACAGTTCACAACCTGCAGACTGACTGTCACAGAGTCCACAACATACAGACTCTGTCACTGATTCCACAACCTAAAGGCAGAGTCACTGTGTCCACAACCTACAGTCACTCTCACTGAGTCCACAACCTACAGAGTCACTGTCACTGAGTCCACATCCTACAGACACTGTCACTGAGTCCACAACCTACAGAGTCACTGTCACTGAGTCCACAACCTACAGAGTCAGCGTCACTGTGTCCAGAACCTACAGACTCACTGTCATTGAGTCCACAACCTAAAGACACAGTCACTGTGCCCACAACCTGCAGACACTGTCACTGAATCCACAACCTATTGACACTGTCACTGAGACTACAATCTGCAGACTCACTGTGACTGAATCCAGAACCTACAGACTCACTGTCACTGAGTCCACAACCCACGGACTCACTGTCACTGTGTGCACAACCTGCAGAATAACTATCACTGAGTCCACAACCTACAGACTCACTGTCACTGAGTCCACAACCTACAGACTCACTGTCAGAGTCCACAACCTACAGAGTCACTGTCACTGAGTCCACAACCTAAAGACACTGTCACTGAGTCCACAACCTATAGACACTATCACTGAGACTACAATCTACAGACTCACTGTGACTGAATCCAGAACATACAGACTCTCTGTCACTGAGTCCACAACCTACAGTCTCACTGTCAGTGAGTCCACAACCTACAGACTCACTGTCACTGCGTCCACAACAAATATACTCACTGTCACTGAGTCCACAACCTACAGACTTACTGTCAATGAGTCCACAACATATAGGCTCACTGCCACTGAGATTACAACCTGCAGACTGACTGTCACTGAGTCCACAACCTACAGACTGACTGTCACAGAGTCCACAACATATGGACTCACTGTCACTGTGTACACAACCTACGGAGACTGTCACTGAGACCTCAACCTACAGACTCACTGTCACTGAGTCCACAACTTACAGACACTGGCACTGAGTCTACTACCTGCAGAGCCTGTGACTGAGCCCTCAGCTTACAGACTGACTGTTACTGAGTCCACAAACTACAGACACTGTCACAGATTCCACAACCTACAGACTCACTGCCACACAGTTCACAACCTACAGACTGACTGTCACTGTGTCCACAATCTATAGACACTGTCACTGAGACCACAACTACATACTCATTGTCACTGAATCCAGAACCTACAGACTCACTGTCACTGAGTCCACAACCTACAGACTCACTGTCACTGTGTGCACAACCTGCAGAATAACTATCACTGAGTCCACAACCTACAGACTCACTGTCACTGTGTGCACAACCTACAGACTCACTGTCACTGAATCCACGGCCTACAGACTCACTGTCACTGAGACCACGGCCTACAGACTAACTGTCACTGAGTCCACAACCTACAGACTCACTGTCACTGAGTCCACAACTGCAGAGACTGTCACTGAGCCCTCAGCTTACAGACTGACTGTTTCTGAGTCCACAAACTACTGACACTGTCACAGATTCCACAACCTACAGACTCACTGTCACTGAGTCCACGGCCAACAGACTCACTGTCATTGAGTCCACAACAAACATGCTCACTGTCACTGAGTTGAAACCCCACAGACTCACTGTCACCGAGTCCACATCCTAAAGACTAACTGTCACTGAGTCCACAACCTACAGACCCACCGTCACTGAGTCTGCAATCTACAGACTCACAGTCACAGAGTCCACAACCTACAGAGTCAGTGTCACTGTGTCCAGAACCTACAGACTCACTGTCACTGAGTCCACAACCGACAGACTCTGCCACAGTTTCTCACAAATTACAGACTCACTGTCAATAAGTCCACAACCTACAGATATTGACACTCCGTCCAAATCCTACAAGCTCCCTGTCACTGAGTCCACAACTTACTGACTCACTGTCATGGAGTCCACAACCAACAGACTCATTGTCACTGAGACCACAATCTACAAACTCACTGTGACTGATCCAGAATCTACAGCCTCACTGTCACTGAGTCCACAACCTACCGATTCACTGTCACAGAGTCCACAACCTACAGACTCACTGTCACTGAGACCTCAATCTACAGACTCAATGTCACTGAATTCAGAACCTACAGACTGACTGTCAGAGAGTCCAGAACCTGCAGAGACTGTTGCTGAGCCCTCAGCTTACAGACTGACTGTTTCGGAGTCCACAAACTACAGACACTGTCACAGATTCCACAACCTACAGACTCACTGCCACACAGTTCACAACCTACAGACTGACTGTCACTGTGTCCACAATCTATAGACACTGTCACTGAGACCACAACTACATACTCATTGTCACTGAATCCAGAACCTACAGACTCACTGTCACTGAGTCCACAACCTACAGACTCACTGTCACTGTGTGCACAACCTGCAGAATAACTATCACTGAGTCCACAACCTACAGACTCACTGTCACTGAGTCCACAACTGCAGAGACTGTCACTGAGCCCTCAGCTTACAGACTGACTGTTTCTGAGTCCACAAACTACTGACACTGTCACAGATTCCACAACCTACAGACTCACTGTCACTGAGTCCACGGCCAACAGACTCACTGTCATTGAGTCCACAACAAACCTGCTCACTGTCACTGAGTTGAAACCCCACAGACTCACTGTCACCGAGTCCACATCCTAAAGACTAACTGTCACTGAGTCCACAACCTACAGACCCACCGTCACTGAGTCTGCAATCTACAGACTCACAGTCACAGAGTCCACAACCTACAGAGTCAGTGTCACTGTGTCCAGAACCTACAGACTCACTGTCACTGAGTCCACAACCGACAGACTCTGCCACAGTGTCTCACAAATTACAGACTCACTGTCAATAAGTCCACAACCTACAGATATTGACACTCCGTCCAAATCCTACAAGCTCCCTGTCACTGAGTCCACAACTTACTGACTCACTGTCATGGAGTCCACAACCAACAGACTCATTGTCACTGAGACCACAATCTACAAACTCACTGTGACTGATCCAGAATCTACAGCCTCACTGTCACTGAGTCCACAACCTACCGATTCACTGTCACAGAGTCCACAACCTACAGACTCACTGTCACTGAGACCTCAATCTACAGACTCAATGTCACTGAATTCAGAACCTACAGACTGACTGTCAGAGAGTCCAGAACCTGCAGAGACTGTTGCTGAGCCCTCAGCTTACAGACTGACTGTTTCGGAGTCCACAAACTACAGACACTGTCACAGATTCCACAACCTACAGACTCACTGCAACACAGTTCACAACCTGCAGACTGACTGTCACAGAGTCCACAACATACTGACTCTGTCACTGATTCCACAACCTAAAGGCATAGTCACTGTGTCCACAATCTATAGACACTGTCACTGAGACCACAATCTACAGACTCACTGTCAATGAATCCAGAACCTACAGACTCACTGTCACTGAGTCCAGAACCTACAGACTCACTGTCACTGAGTCCAGAACCTACAGACTCACTGTCACTGAGTCCACAACCGACAGACCCTGTCACTGAGTCAGCAACTTACAGACTAACTGCCAATGAGTCCACAACAAATATACTCACTGTCCCAGATTCGACAACCTGCAGACTCACTCTCACAAAGTCCACATCCTAAAGACTAACTGTCACTGAGTCCTCATACTACAGACTCACTGTCACTGAGACCACAATGAACAGACTCACTGTCATTGAATCCACGGCCAACAGACTCACTGTTACTGAGTCCACAACAAACATACTCACAGTCACTGAGTCCACAACCTGCAGACTCACTGTCACTGAGAATATAACCCACAGACTAACTGTCACTGAGTGTACAACCTACAGACACTGTCACTGTGTCCACAACCGGCAGACCATGTCTCTGAGTCTATAACTTACAGACTCACTGTCAATCAGTCCACAACCTACAGACTCACTGTCACTGAGGCCACAACCTACAGACTCACTGTCACTGAGTCCACAACCTAAAGACACTGTCACTGATTCCACAACCTACAGACCCTGTCACTGAGTCCACAACTTACAGACTCACTGTCACTGAGACCACAATCTACAGACTCACTGTGACTGAATCCAGAACCTACAGACTCACTGTCACAGAGTCACAACCTACAGTCTCACTGTCAGTGTGTCCACAACCTACAGACTTACTGTCACTGATTCCACAACCTACAGACACTGACACTCAGTCCAAAACCTACAAGCTCAGTATTACTGAGTCCACAACCTAGCAACTCACTGTCACTGATTCCACAACCAACAGACTCATTGTCACTGAGAACACGTCCTACAGACTCACTGTCACTGATTCCATGGCCTAGAGACACTGTCATTGAGTCTACAAACTACAGACTCACTGTCACTGAGTCCACAACATAAAGACACAGTCACTGTGTCCACAACCTATAGACACAGTCACTGAGACCACAATCTACAGTCTCACTGTCAGTGTGTCCACAACCTACAGACTTACTGTCACTGATTCCTCAACCTAAAAACACTGTCACTGTGTCCACAACCTATAGACACTGTCACTGAGTCCACAACCTACAGACTCACTGTTACTGAGTCTACAATCTACAGACTCACTGTCACGGAGTCCACAACCAACAGACTCATTGTCACTGAGAACACGGCCTACAGACTCACTGTCACTGATTCCACGGCCTAGAGACACTGTCATTGAGTCTACAACCTACAGACTCACTGTCACTGAGGCCACAACCTAAAGACACAGTCACTTCATCCACAACCTATAGACACAGTCACTGAGACCACAATCTACAAACTCAATGTCACTCTATCCACAACCAACATACTCACTGTCATGGAGTCCACAACCAGCAGACTCATTGTCACTGAGAACACGGCCTACAGACTGACTCTCACTGAGTCCATGGTCTAGAGACACTGTCACTGAGTCTACAACCTACAGACTCACTGTCAGAGTCCACAACCTACAGACTCACTGTCACGGAGTCCAGAACCTACAGACTCACTGTTACTGTGTCCACAACCTACAGACTCACTGCCACTGAGACCACAATCTACAGACTGACTGTGACTGAATCCAGAACCTACAGACACACTGTCACCGAGTCCACAACCTACAGACTCACTGTCACTGTGTCCACAACCTACAGACTCACTGTCACTGAGTCCACAACCTAAAGATACAGTCACTGTGCCCACAATCTACAAACACTGTCACTGAGTCGACAACCTGCAGACTCACTGTTACTGAGAACATAACCCACAGATTCACTGTCACTGAGTGTACAACCTACAGACACTGTCACTGATTCCACATCCTACATACTCACTGTCACTGAGTCCACAACCGGCAGACCCTGTCTCTGAGTCCACAACTTACAGACTCACTGTCAATCAGTCCACAACTTACAGACTCGCGGTCACTGAGTCTACAACCTAAAGACTCACTGTCACTGAGGCCACAACCTAAAGACACAGTCACTGCATCCACAACCTATAGACACAGTCACTGAGACCACAATCTACAGACTCAATGTCACTGAATTCAGAACCTACAGACTCACTGTCAGTGTGTCCACAACCTACAGACTCACTGTCACTGAGACCACAATCTACAGACTCACTGTGACTGAATCCAGAACCTACGGACTCACTGTCACAGAGTCACAACCTACAGTCTCACTCTCAGTGTGTCAATAACCTACAGACTTACTGTTACTGATTTCACAACCTACAGACACTGACACTCAGTCCAAAACCTACAAGCTCAGTATTACTGAGTCCACAACCTACCAATTCACAGTCACTGATTCCACAACCAACAGACTCATTGTCACCTAGAAAATGGCCTACAGACACACTGTCACTGATTGCACGGCCTAGAGACACTGTCATTGAGTCTACAACCTACAGACTCACTGTCACTGAGTCCACAACCTAAAGACACACTGTCACTGCTTCCACAACCTATAGACACAGTCACTGAGACCACAATCTACAGACTCAATGTCACTGAATTCAGAACCTACAGACTCACAGTCACTGAGTCCACAACCTACAGTCTCACTGTCAGTGTGTCCACAACCTACAGACTTACTGTCACTGATTCCACAACCTAAAAACACTGTCACTGTGTCCACAACCTATAGACACTGTCACTGAGTCCACAACCTACAGACTCACTGTTACTGAGTCTACAATCTACAGACTCACTGTCACGGAGTCCACAAACACAGACTCACTCTCACTGAGTCCACAACCTACAGACTCACTGCCACTGATACTATAACTTACAGACTGTCAATGAGCCCTCAACCAACAGACTCACTGTCAATGAGTCCATAACCTACACTCGCTGTCAGAATCAACCTACAGACTGACTGTCACTGAGTCCACAACCTACGGACACTTTAAACTGAGTCCACAACCTACGACTCACTGTAAATGAGTCCACAAACTACTGACACTGTCACAGATTCCACAAACTACAGACTCACTGTCAATATGTCCAGGAACTACAGACTCACAGTCACTGAATCCACAACCTATAGACACTGTCACTGAGACCACAATCTACAGACTCACTGTCACTGAGTCCAGAACCTACAGACTCACTGTCACTGAGTCCACAACCTACAGACTCACTGTCACTGAGTCCACAACCTAAAGACTCACTGTCACTGAGTCCACAACCTACAGACTCACTGTCACTGTGTGCACAACCTGCAGAATAACTGTCACTGAGACCACGGCCTACAGACTCACTGTCACTGTGCGCACAACCTGCAGAATAACTGTCACTGAGACCACGGCCTACAGACTCACTGTCACTGAGTCCTCATACTATAGACTCACCGTCACTGAGTCCACCACTTACAGACTCACTGTCACTGAGACCACAACCTGCAGACTCACTGTCTCTGAGTGTGAAACCTACAGACTCACTGTCACTGAATCCACTACATATAGACTCACTGCCATTAGAGTTGGCAACCTACAGACTGACTGTCTCTGAGTCCATAACGTACACTCACTGTCACTGTGTCAACCTACAGACTGACTATCGCTGAGTTCACAACATATAGACTCACTGTCGTTGAGTACACAACCTACGGACACTGTAAACTGATTCCACAACCTGCAGACTCACTGTAACTGAGCCCACAACCTACGACTCACTGTCAATGAGTCCACAAACTACAGAGTCACTGTCATGGAGTCCACCAAGTATAGAAACTGTTACTGTCCACAACCTGCAGAGACTGTCACTGAGCCCTCAGCTTACAGTCTGACTGTTTCTGAGTCCGCAAACTATAGACACTGTCACAGATTCCACAACCTACAGACTCACTGCCACACAGTTCACAACCTACAGACTGACTGTCACTGTGTCCACAATCTATAGACACTGTCACTGAGACCACAATCTACAGACTCATTGTCACTGAATCCAGAACCTACAGACTCACTGTCACTGAGTCCACAACCTACGGACTCACTGTCACTGTGTGCACAACCTGCAGAATAACTATCACTGAGTCCACAACCTACAGACTCACTGTCACTGTGTGCACAACCTACAAACTCACTGTCACTGAATCCACGGCCTACAGACTCACTGTCACTGAGACCACGGCCTACAGACTCACTGTCACTGAGTCCACAACCTACAGACTCACTGTCACTGAGTCCACAACTGCAGAGACTGTCACTGAGCCCTCAGCTTACAGACTGACTGTTTCTGAGTCCACAAACTACTGACACTGTCACAGATTCCACAACCTACAGACTCACTGTCACTGAGTCCACGGCCAACAGACTCACTGTCATTGAGTCCACAACAAACATGCTCACTGTCACTGAGTTGAAACCCCACAGACTCACTGTCACCGAGTCCACATCCTAAAGACTAACTGTCACTGAGTCCACAACCTACAGACCCACCGTCACTGAGTCTGCAACCTACAGACTCACAGTCACAGAGTCCACAACCTACAGAGTCAGTGTCACTGTGTCCAGAACCTACAGACTCACTGTCACTGAGTCCACAACCGACAGACTCTGCCACAGTGTCTCACAACTTACAGACTCACTGTCAATAAGTCCACAACCTACAGATATTGACACTCTGTCCAAAACCTCAAGCTCCCTGTCACTGAGTCCACAACTTACTGACTCACTGTCATGGAGTCCACAACCAACAGACTCATTGTCACTGAGACCACAATCTACAAACTCACTGTGACTGATCCAGAATCTACAGCCTCACTGTCACTGAGTCCACAACCTACCGACTCACTGTCACTGAGTCCACAACCTACAGACTCACTGTCACTGAGACCTCAATCTACAGACTCAATGTCACTGAATTCAGAACCTACAGACTGACTGTCACAGAGTCCAGAACATATGGACTCACTGTCACTGTGTATACAACCTACGGAGACTGTCACTGAGACCTCAACCTACAGACTCATTGTCAGAGTCCGCAACCTACAGAGTCAGCGTCACTATGTCCAGAACCTACAGACACTGTCACTGAGTCCACAACTTACAGACACTGTCACAGAGTCCACAACGTAAAGGCAGAGTCACTGTGTCCACAATCTATAGACTCACTGTCACTGAATCCAGAACCTACAGACTCACTGTCACTGAGTCCAGAACCTACAGACTCACTGTCACTGATTCCACAACCCACAGTCACTCTCACTGAGTCCACAACCTACACACTCACTGTCACTGTGTCCAGAAACTCCAGACTCACAGTCACTGTGCCCACAACATACAGACTAACTGTCACTGAGTCCACAACCTACAGAGTCACTGTCATGGAGTCCACCAAGTATAGAAACTGTTACTGTCCACAACCTGCAGAGACTGTCACTGAGCCCTCAGCTTACAGTCTGACTGTTTCTGAGTCCGCAAACTATAGACACTGTCACAGATTCCACAACCTACAGACTCACTGCCACACAGTTCAAAACGTACACGCTTACTGTCGCTCAGCCCACGACATACAGACCCTGTCACTGAGTACACAACCTAAAGACACAGTCATTGTGTCCACAACCTACAGACACAGGCACTGAGTCCACAACCTATAGACACTGTCACTGAGACCACAATCTACAGACACACTTAAACTGATTCCACAACCTACAGACTCATAGTCAGTGAGTCCACAACCAACAGACTCACTGTCACTGAGTACACAACCTAAAGACTCACAGTCACTGTGTCCACAACCTACAGACATGGGCACTGAGTCCACAGCCTACAGATGCTGTCACTGTGTGCACAACCTGCAGAATAACTGTCACTGAATCCACGGCCTACAGACTCACTGTCACTGAGACCACAACAAACATACTCACTGTCACGAAGTCCACATCCTAAAGATTAACGGTCACTGAGTCCTCACACTATAGACTCACTGTCAGTGAGACCCAACCCACAGACTTGCTGTCACTGAGTGTACAACCTAAGACACTGTCACTGAGTCCACAACTTACAGACTCACTGTCACAGAGACCACAACCTACAGAGTCAGTGTCACTATGTCCAGAACCTACAGATTCACTGTCACTGAGTCCACAGCCTACAGACTTAATGTCACTGAGTCCAGAACCTACAGACTTACTGTCAGTGAGTCCACAACTTACAGACTCACTGTCACTTAGTCGACACCCAACAGACTCATTCTCGCTGAGAACACGGCCTACAGACTCACTCTTACTGAGTCTATGGTCTAGAGACACTGTCACTGAGTCTACAACCTACAGACTCACTGTCACTGAGTCTACAACCTACAGACTCAGTGTCACTATGTCTACAACCTACAGTCTCACTGTCAGTGTGTCCACAACCGACAGACTTACTGTCACTGATTCCACAACCCACAGATACTGACACTCAGTCCAAAAAACCTACAAGCTCACTGTTACTGAGTCCATAACCTGCAGACTCAATGTCACAGAGTCCACAACTGAAATTCACTGTCACTGTGTACACAATCTGCAGACACTGTTACTGAGTCCACAACCTACAGACTCACTGCCACTGAGTCCACAACCCTACAGACTCACTGTCACTGAGTCCACAAACCCTACAGACTCACTGTCACGGAGTCCACAACCTAAAGACATACAACCACTAAGTCCACAACCTATAGACTCACTGTCACTGAGTCCAGAACCTACAGACTCACTCTCCATGAGTCCACAACCTAAAGACTCACTGTCACTGAGTCCACAACCTAAAGACTACGTCACTGTGTACACAACCTGTAGACACTGTCACTGAGTCCACAACCTACAGACTTAATGTCACTGAGTCCAGAACCTACAGACTCACTGTCAGTGAGTCCACAACTTACAGACTCACTGTCACTGAGTCCACAACCTACAGATATTGACACTCAGTTCAAAACCTAGAAGCTCACTGTCACTCAGTCCACAAACTTCCGACTCACTGTCACAGAGTCCACAACCAACAGACTCATTCTCGCTGAGAACACAGCCTACAGACTCACTCTCACTGAGTCTATGGTCTAGAGACACTGTCACTGAGTCTACAGCCTACAGACTCACTGTCACTGAGTCTACAACCTGCAGACTCACTGTCACCGAGTCCACAACCTAAAGACTCAGTGTCACTATGTCTACAATCTGCAGTCTCACTGTCAGTGTGTCCACAACCTATAGACACTGTCACCGAGTCCACAACCTGCAGAGACTGTCACTGAGCCCTCAGCTTACAGTCTGACTGTTTCTGTGTCCGCAAACTACAGACACTGTCACAGATTCCACAACCTACAGACTCACAGCCACACAGTTCACAACCTACTGACTGACTGTCACTGAGCCCACAACATACAGACCCTGTCACTGAGTACACAACCTAAAGACACAGTCACTGTGTCCACAACCTACAGACACTGGTACTTAGTCCACAACCGACAGACTCACTGTCACTGAGTCCACAACCTATAAACACTGTCAATGAGTGCACAACCTACAGACTCACTGTCACTGAGTCCAAAACCTACAGACTCACTGTCTCTCACAACCCACAGACTCACTGTCACTGAATCCACAACCTACAGACTCACTGTCACTGAGACCACAACCTACAGAATCACTTTCACTGAGAACACAACCTACAGACTCACCGTCTCTGAATCTGCAACCTACAGACTCACTGTCACAGAGTCCAGAACCTACAGAGTCAGTGTAAACTGTGTCCAGAACCTACAGACTCACTGTCACTGAGTCCACAACCTAAAGACACATTCACAGTGCCCAAAACCTACAGACACTGTCATTGAGTCCACAACCTAAAGACTCACCGTCTCTGAATCTGCAACCTACAGACTCACTGTCACAGAGTCCAGAACCTACAGAGTCAGTGTAAACTGTGTCCAGAACCTACAGACTCACTGTCACTGAGTCCACAACCTAAAGACACATTCACAGTGCCCAAAACCTACAGACACTGTCATTGAGTCCACAACCTAAAGACTCACTGTCACTGATTCCACAACCTAGAGACACTGCCATTGAGACTACAATCTACAGACTCACTGCGACTGAATCCAGAGCCTACAGACTCACTGTCACTGAGTCCACAACCTACAGTCTCTGCTCACTGTCACTGAGTCCATAACCTACCGACACACTGTCACGGAGTCCACAACCAACAGTCTCATTGTCACTGAGAACACGGCCTACAGACTCACTCTCACTGAGTCCATGGCCTAGAGACACTGTCCCTGAGACCACAATTTACAGATTCACTGTCACTGAGTCCACAACCTACAGGCGCACTGTCACTAAGTCCACAACCTACAGACTGACTGTCACTGAGTCCAGAACCTACAGACGCACTCTCCCTGAGTCCACAACCTAAAGACTCACTGTCACTGAGTCCACAACCTATAGACTCACTGTCACTGAGTCCAGCACCTACAGACTCACTCTCCATGAGTCTACAACCTAAAGAATCACTGTCACTGAGTCCACAACCTACAGACTCACTGTCAGTGAGTCCACAACTTACAGACTCACTGTCACTGAGTCCACAACCTAGATATTGACAGTCAGTCCAAAATCTACGTGCTCACTGTCACTGAGTCCATAACCTACCGACTCACTGTCAGAGAGTCCACAACCAACAGACTCATTGTCACTGAGAACACGGCCTACAGACTCACTCTCACTGAGTCTATGGTCTAGAGACACTGTCACTGAGTCTACAACCTACAGACTCACTGTCACTGAGTCTACAACCTACAGACTCACAGTCACCGAGTCCACAACCTACAGACTCAGTGTCACTAAGTCTACAACCTATAGACACTGTCACTGAGATGAAAATCTACAGACTCACTGTGACTGAGTCCATAACCTACAGACTTACTGTCAATGAGCGCTCAACCAACAGACTCACTGTCACTGAGTTCACAACATATAGACTCACTGCCACTAGAGTTGGCAACTTACAGACTGACTGTCACTGAGTCAACCTACAGACTGACTGTCACTGAGTCCATAACCTACACTCACTGTCACTGCGTCAATCTACAGACTGACTCGCACTGAGTCCATATCCTACAGACTGACTGTCACTGAGTCCAGAACCTATGACTCACTGTCAATGAGTCCACAAACTACAGACACTGTCACAGATTCCACAACCTACAGACTCACTGCCACACAGTTCACAACCTACAGACTGACTGTCACTGTGTCCACAATCTATAGACACTGTCACTGAGACCACAACTACAGACTCATTGTCACTGAATCCAGAACCTACAGACTCACTGTCACTGAGTCCACAACCTACAGACTCACTGTCACTGTGTGCACAACCTGCAGAATAACTATCACTGAGTCCACAACCTACAGACTCACTGTCACTGTGTGCACAACCTACAGATTCACTGTCACTGAATCCACGGCCTACAGACTCACTGTCACTGAGACCACGGCCTACAGACTAACTGTCACTGAGTCCACAACCTACAGACTCACTGTCACTGAGTCCACAACTGCAGAGACTGTCACTGAGCCCTCAGCTTACAGACTGACTGTTTCTGAGTCCACAAACTACTGACACTGTCACAGATTCCACAACCTACAGACTCACTGTCACTGAGTCCACGGCCAACAGACTCACTGTCATTGAGTCCACAACAAACATGCTCACTGTCACTGAGTTGAAACCCCACAGACTCACTGTCACCGAGTCCACATCCTAAAGACTAACTGTCACTGAGTCCACAACCTACAGACCCACCGTCACTGAGTCTGCAATCTACAGACTCACAGTCACAGAGTCCACAACCTACAGAGTCAGTGTCACTGTGTCCAGAACCTACAGACTCACTGTCACTGAGTCCACAACCGACAGACTCTGCCACAGTGTCTCACAAATTACAGACTCACTGTCAATAAGTCCACAACCTACAGATATTGACACTCCGTCCAAATCCTACAAGCTCCCTGTCACTGAGTCCACAACTTACTGACTCACTGTCATGGAGTCCACAACCAACAGACTCATTGTCACTGAGACCACAATCTACAAACTCACTGTGACTGATCCAGAATCTACAGCCTCACTGTCACTGAGTCCACAACCTACCGATTCACTGTCACAGAGTCCACAACCTACAGACTCACTGTCACTGAGACCTCAATCTACAGACTCAATGTCACTGAATTCAGAACCTACAGACTGACTGTCAGAGAGTCCAGAACCTGCAGAGACTGTTGCTGAGCCCTCAGCTTACAGACTGACTGTTTCGGAGTCCACAAACTACAGACACTGTCACAGATTCCACAACCTACAGACTCACTGCAACACAGTTCACAACCTGCAGACTGACTGTCACAGAGTCCACAACATACTGACTCTGTCACTGATTCCACAACCTAAAGGCATAGTCACTGTGTCCACAATCTATAGACACTGTCACTGAGACCACAATCTACAGACTCACTGTCAATGAATCCAGAACCTACAGACTCACTGTCACTGAGTCCAGAACCTACAGACTCACTGTCACTGAGTCCAGAACCTACAGACTCACTGTCACTGAGTCCACAACCGACAGACCCTGTCACTGAGTCAGCAACTTACAGACTAACTGCCAATGAGTCCACAACAAATATACTCACTGTCCCAGATTCGACAACCTGCAGACTCACTCTCACAAAGTCCACATCCTAAAGACTAACTGTCACTGAGTCCTCATACTACAGACTCACTGTCACTGAGACCACAATGAACAGACTCACTGTCATTGAATCCACGGCCAACAGACTCACTGTTACTGAGTCCACAACAAACATACTCACAGTCACTGAGTCCACAACCTGCAGACTCACTGTCACTGAGAATATAACCCACAGACTAACTGTCACTGAGTGTACAACCTACAGACACTGTCACTGTGTCCACAACCGGCAGACCATGTCTCTGAGTCTATAACTTACAGACTCACTGTCAATCAGTCCACAACCTACAGACTCACGGTCACTGAGGCCACAACCTACAGACCCTGTCACTGAGGCCACAACCTACAGACCCTGTCACTGAGTCCACAACTTACAGACTCACTGTCACTGAGACCACAATCTACAGACTCACTGTGACTGAATCCAGAACCTACAGACTCACTGTCACAGAGTCACAACCTACAGTCTCACTGTCAGTGTGTCCACAACCTACAGACTTACTGTCACTGATTCCACAACCTACAGACACTGACACTCAGTCCAAAACCTACAAGCTCAGTATTACTGAGTCCACAACCTAGCAACTCACTGTCACTGATTCCACAACCAACAGACTCATTGTCACTGAGAACACGTCCTACAGACTCACTGTCACTGATTCCACGGCCTAGAGACACTGTCATTGAGTCTACAACCTACAGACTCTCTGTCACTGAGTCCACAACATAAAGACACAGTCACTGTGTCCACAACCTATAGACACAGTCACTGAGACCACAATCTACAGTCTCACTGTCAGTGTGTCCACAACCTACAGACTTACTGTCACTGATTCCTCAACCTAAAAACACTGTCACTGTGTCCACAACCTATAGACACTGTCACTGAGTCCACAACCTACAGACTCACTGTTACTGAGTCTACAATCTACAGACTCACTGTCACGGAGTCCACAACCAACAGACTCATTGTCACTGAGAACACGGCCTACAGACTCACTGTCACTGATTCCACGGCCTAGAGACACTGTCACTGAGTCTACAACCTACAGACTCACTGTCACTGAGGCCACAACCTAAAGACACAGTCACTTCATCCACAACCTATAGACACAGTCACTGAGACCACAATCTACAAACTCAATGTCACTCTATCCACAACCAACATACTCACTGTCATGGAGTCCACAACCAGCAGACTCATTGTCACTGAGAACACGGCCTACAGACTGACTCTCACTGAGTCCATGGTCTAGAGACACTGTCACTGAGTCTACAACCTACAGACTCACTGTCAGAGTCCACAACCTACAGACTCACTGTCACGGAGTCCAGAACCTACAGACTCACTGTTACTGTGTCCACAACCTACAGACTCACTGCCACTGAGACCACAATCTACAGACTGACTGTGACTGAATCCAGAACCTACAGACACACTGTCACCGAGTCCACAACCTACAGACTCACTGTCACTGAGTCCACAACCTACAGACTCACTGTCACTGTGTCCACAACCTACAGACTCACTGTCACTGAGTCCACAGCCTAAAGACACAGTCACTGTGTCCACAATCTACAAACACTGTCACTGATTCGACAACCTGCAGACTCACTGTTACTGAGAACATAACCCACAGATTCACTGTCACTGAGTGTACAACCTACAGACACTGTCACTGATTCCACATCCTACATACTCACTGTCACTGAGTCCACAACCGGCAGACCCTGTCTCTGAGTCCACAACTTACAGACTCACTGTCAATCAGTCCACAACTTACAGACTCGCGGTCACTGAGTCTACAACCTAAAGACTCACTGTCACTGAGGCCACAACCTAAAGACACAGTCACTGCATCCACAACCTATAGACACAGTCACTGAGACCACAATCTACAGACTCAATGTCACTGAATTCAGAACCTACAGACTCACTGTCAGTGTGTCCACAACCTACAGACTCACTGTCACTGAGACCACAATCTACAGACTCACTGTGACTGAATCCAGAACCTACGGACTCACTGTCACAGAGTCACAACCTACAGTCTCACTCTCAGTGTGTCAATAACCTACAGACTTACTGTTACTGATTTCACAACCTACAGACACTGACACTCAGTCCAAAACCTACAAGCTCAGTATTACTGAGTCCACAACCTACCAATTCACAGTCACTGATTCCACAACCAACAGACTCATTGTCACCTAGAAAATGGCCTACAGACACACTGTCACTGATTGCACGGCCTAGAGACACTGTCATTGAGTCTACAACCTACAGACTCACTGTCACTGAGTCCACAACCTAAAGACACAGTCACTGCGTCCACAACCTATAGACACAGTCACTGAGACCACAATCTACAGACTCAATGTCACTGAATTCAGAACCTACAGACTCACAGTCACTGAGTCCACAACCTACAGTCTCACTGTCAGTGTGTCCACAACCTACAGACTTACTGTCACTGATTCCACAATCTAAAAACACTGTCACTGTGTCCACAACCTATAGACACTGTCACTGAGTCCACAACCTACAGACTCACTGTTACTGAGTCTACAATCTACAGACTCACTGTCACGGAGTCCACAAACACAGACTCACTCTCACTGAGTCCACAACCTACAGACTCACTGCCACTGATACTATAACTTACAGACTGTCAATGAGCCCTCAACCAACAGACTCACTGTCAATGAGTCCATAACCTACACTCGCTGTCAGAATCAACCTACAGACTGACTGTCACTGAGTCCACAACCTACGGACACTTTAAACTGAGTCCACAACCTACGACTCACTGTAAATGAGTCCACAAACTACTGACACTGTCACAGATTCCACAAACTACAGACTCACTGTCAATATGTCCAGGAACTACAGACTCACAGTCACTGAATCCACAACCTATAGACACTGTCACTGAGACCACAATCTACAGACTCACTGTCACTGAATCCAGAACCTACAGACTCACTGTCACTGAGTCCACAACCTACAGACTCACTGTCACTGAGTCCACAACCTAAAGACTCACTTTCACTGAGTCCACAACCTACAGACTCACTGTCACTGTGCGCACAACCTGCAGAATAACTGTCACTGAGACCACGGCCTACAGACTCACTGTCACTGTGCGCACAACCTGCAGAATAACTGTCACTGAGACCACGGCCTACAGACTCACTGTCACTGAGTCCTCATACTATAGACTCACCGTCACTGAGTCCACCACTTACAGACTCACTGTCACTGAGACCACAACCTGCAGACTCACTGTCTCTGAGTGTGAAACCTACAGACTCACTGTCACTGAATCCACTACATATAGACTCACTGCCATTAGAGTTGGCAACCTACAGACTGACTGTCTCTGAGTCCATAACGTACACTCACTGTCACTGTGTCAACCTACAGACTGACTATCGCTGAGTTCACAACATATAGACTCACTGTCGTTGAGTACACAACCTACGGACACTGTAAACTGATTCCACAACCTGCAGACTCACTGTAACTGAGCCCACAACCTACGACTCACTGTCAATGAGTCCACAAACTACAGAGTCACTGTCATGGAGTCCACCAAGTATAGAAACTGTTACTGTCCACAACCTGCAGAGACTGTCACTGAGCCCTCAGCTTACAGTCTGACTGTTTCTGAGTCCGCAAACTATAGACACTGTCACAGATTCCACAACCTACAGACTCACTGCCACACAGTTCACAACCTACAGACTGACTGTCACTGTGTCCACAATCTATAGACACTGTCACTGAGACCACAATCTACAGACTCATTGTCACTGAATCCAGAACCTACAGACTCACTGTCACTGAGTCCACAACCTACGGACTCACTGTCACTGTGTGCACAACCTGCAGAATAACTATCACTGAGTCCACAACCTACAGACTCACTGTCACTGTGTGCACAACCTACAAACTCACTGTCACTGAATCCACGGCCTACAGACTCACTGTCACTGAGACCACGGCCTACAGACTCACTGTCACTGAGTCCACAACCTACAGACTCACTGTCACTGAGTCCACAACTGCAGAGACTGTCACTGAGCCCTCAGCTTACAGACTGACTGTTTCTGAGTCCACAAACTACTGACACTGTCACAGATTCCACAACCTACAGACTCACTGTCACTGAGTCCACGGCCAACAGACTCACTGTCATTGAGTCCACAACAAACATGCTCACTGTCACTGAGTTGAAACCCCACAGACTCACTGTCACCGAGTCCACATCCTAAAGACTAACTGTCACTGAGTCCACAACCTACAGACCCACCGTCACTGAGTCTGCAACCTACAGACTCACAGTCACAGAGTCCACAACCTACAGAGTCAGTGTCACTGTGTCCAGAACCTACAGACTCACTGTCACTGAGTCCACAACCGACAGACTCTGCCACAGTGTCTCACAACTTACAGACTCACTGTCAATAAGTCCACAACCTACAGATATTGACACTCTGTCCAAAACCTCAAGCTCCCTGTCACTGAGTCCACAACTTACTGACTCACTGTCATGGAGTCCACAACCAACAGACTCATTGTCACTGAGACCACAATCTACAAACTCACTGTGACTGATCCAGAATCTACAGCCTCACTGTCACTGAGTCCACAACCTACCGACTCACTGTCACTGAGTCCACAACCTACAGACTCACTGTCACTGAGACCTCAATCTACAGACTCAATGTCACTGAATTCAGAACCTACAGACTGACTGTCACAGAGTCCAGAACATATGGACTCACTGTCACTGTGTATACAACCTACGGAGACTGTCACTGAGACCTCAACCTACAGACTCATTGTCAGAGTCCGCAACCTACAGAGTCAGCGTCACTATGTCCAGAACCTACAGACACTGTCACTGAGTCCACAACTTACAGACACTGTCACAGAGTCCACAACGTAAAGGCAGAGTCACTGTGTCCACAATCTATAGACTCACTGTCACTGAATCCAGAACCTACAGACTCACTGTCACTGAGTCCAGAACCTACAGACTCACTGTCACTGATTCCACAACCCACAGTCACTCTCACTGAGTCCACAACCTACACACTCACTGTCACTGTGTCCAGAAACTCCAGACTCACAGTCACTGTGCCCACAACATACAGACTAACTGTCACTGAGTCCACAACCTACAGAGTCACTGTCATGGAGTCCACCAAGTATAGAAACTGTTACTGTCCACAACCTGCAGAGACTGTCACTGAGCCCTCAGCTTACAGTCTGACTGTTTCTGAGTCCGCAAACTATAGACACTGTCACAGATTCCACAACCTACAGACTCACTGCCACACAGTTCAAAACGTACACGCTTACTGTCGCTCAGCCCACGACATACAGACCCTGTCACTGAGTACACAACCTAAAGACACAGTCATTGTGTCCACAACCTACAGACACAGGCACTGAGTCCACAACCTATAGACACTGTCACTGAGACCACAATCTACAGACACACTTAAACTGATTCCACAACCTACAGACTCATAGTCAGTGAGTCCACAACCAACAGACACTGTCACTGAGTACACAACCTAAAGACACAGTCATTGTGTCCACAACCTACAGACACAGGCACTGAGTCCACAACCTATAGACACTGTCACTGAGACCACAATCTACAGACACACTTAAACTGATTCCACAACCTACAGACTCATAGTCAGTGAGTCCACAACCAACAGACACTGTCACTGAGTACACAACCTAAAGACTCACAGTCACTGTGTCCACAACCTACAGACATGGGCACTGAGTCCACAGCCTACAGATGCTGTCACTGTGTGCACAACCTGCAGAATAACTGTCACTGAATCCACGGCCTACAGACTCACTGTCACTGAGACCACAACAAACATACTCACTGTCACGAAGTCCACATCCTAAAGATTAACGGTCACTGAGTCCTCACACTATAGACTCACTGTCAGTGAGACCCAACCCACAGACTTGCTGTCACTGAGTGTACAACCTAAGACACTGTCACTGAGTCCACAACTTACAGACTCACTGTCACAGAGACCACAACCTACAGAGTCAGTGTCACTATGTCCAGAACCTACAGATTCACTGTCACTGAGTCCACAGCCTACAGACTTAATGTCACTGAGTCCAGAACCTACAGACTTACTGTCAGTGAGTCCACAACTTACAGACTCACTGTCACTTAGTCGACACCCAACAGACTCATTCTCGCTGAGAACACGGCCTACAGACTCACTCTTACTGAGTCTATGGTCTAGAGACACTGTCACTGAGTCTACAACCTTCAGACTCACTGTCACTGAGTCTACAACCTACAGACTCAGTGTCACTATGTCTACAACCTACAGTCTCACTGTCAGTGTGTCCACAACCGACAGACTTACTGTCACTGATTCCACAACCCACAGATACTGACACTCAGTCCAAAAAACCTACAAGCTCACTGTTACTGAGTCCATAACCTGCAGACTCAATGTCACAGAGTCCACAACTGAAATTCACTGTCACTGTGTACACAATCTGCAGACACTGTTACTGAGTCCACAACCTACAGACTCACTGCCACTGAGTCCACAACCCTACAGACTCACTGTCACTGAGTCCACAAACCCTACAGACTCACTGTCACGGAGTCCACAACCTAAAGACATACAACCACTAAGTCCACAACCTATAGACTCACTGTCACTGAGTCCAGAACCTACAGACTCACTCTCCATGAGTCCACAACCTAAAGACTCACTGTCACTGAGTCCACAACCTAAAGACTACGTCACTGTGTACACAACCTGTAGACACTGTCACTGAGTCCACAACCTACAGACTTAATGTCACTGAGTCCAGAACCTACAGACTCACTGTCAGTGAGTCCACAACTTACAGACTCACTGTCACTGAGTCCACAACCTACAGATATTGACACTCAGTTCAAAACCTAGAAGCTCACTGTCACTCAGTCCACAAACTTCCGACTCACTGTCACAGAGTCCACAACCAACAGACTCATTCTCGCTGAGAACACAGCCTACAGACTCACTCTCACTGAGTCTATGGTCTAGAGACACTGTCACTGAGTCTACAGCCTACAGACTCACTGTCACTGAGTCTACAACCTGCAGACTCACTGTCACCGAGTCCACAACCTAAAGACTCAGTGTCACTATGTCTACAATCTGCAGTCTCACTGTCAGTGTGTCCACAACCTATAGACACTGTCACCGAGTCCACAACCTGCAGAGACTGTCACTGAGCCCTCAGCTTACAGTCTGACTGTTTCTGTGTCCGCAAACTACAGACACTGTCACAGATTCCACAACCTACAGACTCACAGCCACACAGTTCACAACCTACTGACTGACTGTCACTGAGCCCACAACATACAGACCCTGTCACTGAGTACACAACCTAAAGACACAGTCACTGTGTCCACAACCTACAGACACTGGTACTTAGTCCACAACCGACAGACTCACTGTCACTGAGTCCACAACCTATAAACACTGTCAATGAGTGCACAACCTACAGACTCACTGTCACTGAGTCCAAAACCTACAGACTCACTGTCTCTCACAACCCACAGACTCACTGTCACTGAATCCACAACCTACAGACTCACTGTCACTGAGACCACAACCTACAGAATCACTTTCACTGAGAACACAACCTACAGACTCACCGTCTCTGAATCTGCAACCTACAGACTCACTGTCACAGAGTCCAGAACCTACAGAGTCAGTGTAAACTGTGTCCAGAACCTACAGACTCACTGTCACTGAGTCCACAACCTAAAGACACATTCACAGTGCCCAAAACCTACAGACACTGTCATTGAGTCCACAACCTAAAGACTCACCGTCTCTGAATCTGCAACCTACAGACTCACTGTCACAGAGTCCAGAACCTACAGAGTCAGTGTAAACTGTGTCCAGAACCTACAGACTCACTGTCACTGAGTCCACAACCTAAAGACACATTCACAGTGCCCAAAACCTACAGACACTGTCATTGAGTCCACAACCTAAAGACTCACTGTCACTGATTCCACAACCTAGAGACACTGCCATTGAGACTACAATCTACAGACTCACTGCGACTGAATCCAGAGCCTACAGACTCACTGTCACTGAGTCCACAACCTACAGTCTCTGCTCACTGTCACTGAGTCCATAACCTACCGACACACTGTCACGGAGTCCACAACCAACAGTCTCATTGTCACTGAGAACACGGCCTACAGACTCACTCTCACTGAGTCCATGGCCTAGAGACACTGTCCCTGAGACCACAATTTACAGATTCACTGTCACTGAGTCCACAACCTACAGGCGCACTGTCACTAAGTCCACAACCTACAGACTGACTGTCACTGAGTCCAGAACCTACAGACGCACTCTCCCTGAGTCCACAACCTAAAGACTCACTGTCACTGAGTCCACAACCTATAGACTCACTGTCACTGAGTCCAGCACCTACAGACTCACTCTCCATGAGTCTACAACCTAAAGAATCACTGTCACTGAGTCCACAACCTACAGACTCACTGTCAGTGAGTCCACAACTTACAGACTCACTGTCACTGAGTCCACAACCTAGATATTGACAGTCAGTCCAAAATCTACGTGCTCACTGTCACTGAGTCCATAACCTACCGACTCACTGTCAGAGAGTCCACAACCAACAGACTCATTGTCACTGAGAACACGGCCTACAGACTCACTCTCACTGAGTCTATGGTCTAGAGACACTGTCACTGAGTCTACAACCTACAGACTCACTGTCACTGAGTCTACAACCTACAGACTCACAGTCACCGAGTCCACAACCTACAGACTCAGTGTCACTAAGTCTACAACCTATAGACACTGTCACTGAGATGAAAATCTACAGACTCACTGTGACTGAGTCCATAACCTACAGACTTACTGTCAATGAGCGCTCAACCAACAGACTCACTGTCACTGAGTTCACAACATATAGACTCACTGCCACTAGAGTTGGCAACTTACAGACTGACTGTCACTGAGTCAACCTACAGACTGACTGTCACTGAGTCCATAACCTACACTCACTGTCACTGCGTCAACCTACAGACTGACTCGCACTGAGTCCATATCCTACAGACTGACTGTCACTGAGTCCAGAACCTATGACTCACTGTCAATGAGTCCACAAACTACAGACACTGTCACAGATTCCACAAACTACAGACTCACTGTCACTATGTCCAGAAACTCCAGACTCACAGTCACTGTGCCCACAACATACAGACGAACTGTCACTGAGTCCAAAACCTACAGGCTCACTGTCACTGAGTCGAGAACCTACAGACTCACTGTCACTGAGTCCACAATCTAAAGACACTGTTACTGTGTCCACAACCTGTAGACACTGTCACTGAGTCCACAATCTACAGACTCACTGTCACTGATTCCACAACCTACAGACTCACTATCACTGAGTCCAGAACCTACAGACTCACTATCACTGAGTCCAGAACTTACCGACTCTCTGTCAATGACTCCACAACCTACAGACTTTGACAGTCAGTCCAAAATCTACATGCTCACTGTCGCTGAGTCCATAACCTACCAATTCATTGTCACGGAGTCCACAACCAACAGACTCATTGTCACTGAGAACATGGCCTACAGACTCACTCTCACTGAGTCCATGGTCTAGAGACACTGTCATTGAGACCACATTCTAAGATTCACTGTCACTGAGTCCACAACCTACAGACACTTTGTCACTGAGTCCACAACCTACAGACTCTCTGTCACGGAGTCCACAACCAAAAGAGTTACTGCCACTGAGTCCAGAACCTACAGACTCACTGTCACTGAGTCCACAACCTAAAGAGTTACTACCATTGAGTCCACAACCTACAGACTCAGTGTCACTAAGTCCAGAACCTACAGGCTCAGTCACCCTGAGTCCACAACCTGAAGACTCACTGTCACTGAGTCCACAACCAAAAGACACTGTCACTGAGTCCACAACCTACAGACTCACTGTGACTGAGTCCACAACCTACAGACTCACTGTCACTGAGTCCACAACCTACAGACTCACTGTCACTGAGTCCACAACCTATAGACTCACTGTCAGTGAGTCCACAACTTACAGACTCACTGTCAGTGAGTCCACAACTTACAGACTCACTGTCACTGAGTCCACAACCTAGATATTGACAGTCAGTCCAAAATCTACGTGCTCACTGTCACTGAGTCCATAACCTACCGACTCACTGTCAGAGAGTCCACAACCAACAGACTCATTGTCACTGAGAACACGGCCTACAGACTCACTCTCACTGAGTCTATGGTCTAGAGACACTGTCACTGAGTCTACAACCTACAGACTCACTGTCACCGAGTCCACAACCTACAGACTCAGTGTCACTAAGTCTACAACCTATAGACACTGTCACTGAGATGAAAATCTACAGACTCACTGTGACTGAGTCCATAACCTACAGACTTACTGTCAATGAGCGCTCAACCAACAGACTCACTGTCACTGAGTTCACAACATATAGACTCAGTGCCACTAGAGTTGGCAACTTACAGACTGACTATCACTGAGTCCATATCCTACAGACTGACTGTCACTGAGTCAACCTACAGACTGACTGTCACTGAGTCCATAACCTACACTCACTGTCACTGCGTCAACCTACAGACTGACTCTCGCTGAGTCCATATCCTACAGACTGACTGTCACTGAGTCCAGAACCTATGACTCACTGTCAATGAGCCAACAAACTACAGACACTGTCACAGATTCCACAAACTACAGACTCACTGTCACTATGTCCAGAAACTCCAGACTCACAGTCACTGTGCCCACAACACACAGACGAACTGTCACTGAGTCCAAAACCTACAGGCTCACTGTCACTGAGTCGAGAACCTACAGACTCACTGTCACTGTGTTCACAATCTAAAGACACTGTTACTGTGTCCACAACCTGTAGACACTGTCACTGAGTCCACAATCTACAGACTCACTGTCACTGATTCCACAACCTACAGACTCACTATCACTGAGTCCAGAACCTACAGACTCACGGTCAGTGAGTCCACAACTTACCGACTCTCTGTCAATGACTCCACAACCTACAGACTTTGACAGTCAGTCCAAAATCTACATGCTCACTGTCGCTGAGTCCATGGTCTAGAGACACTGTCATTGAGACCACAATCTAAGATTCACTGTCACTGAGTCCACAACCTACAGACACTTTGTCACTGAGTCCACAACCTACAGACTCTCTGTCACGGAGTCCACAACCTAAAGAGTTACTGCCACTGAGTCCAGAACCTACAGACTCACTGTCACTGAGCCCACAACCTAAAGAGTTACTACCATTGAGTCCACAACCTACAGACTCAGTGTCACTAAGTCCAGAACCTACAGGCTCAGTCACCCTGAGTCCACAACCTGAAGACTCACTGTCACTGAGTCCACAACCAAAAGACACTGTCACTGAGTCCACAACCTACAGACTCACTGTGACTGAGTCCACAACCTACAGACTCACTGTCACTGAGTCCAGCACCTACAGACTCACTCTCCATGAGTCTACAACCTAAAGAATCACTGTCACTGAGTCCACAACCTACAGACTCACTGTCATTGAGTCCACAACTTACAGACTCACTGTCACTGAGTCCACAACCTAGATATTGACAGTCAGTCCAAAATCTACGTGCTCACTGTCACTGAGTCCATAACCTACCGACTCACTGTCAGAGAGTCCACAACCAACAGACTCATTGTCACTGAGAACACGGCCTACAGACTCACTATCACTGAGTCGATGTCCTAGAGACAGTGTCCCTGAGACCACAATCTAAGATTCACTGTCACTGAGTCCACAACCTACAGACTCACTGTCACTGAGTCCACAACCTACAGACTCACTGTCACTGAGTCCACAACCTACAGACTCACTGTCACTGAGTCCACAACCTACAGACTCACTGTCACTGAGTCCACAACCTAAAGACTCACTGTCACTGAGTCCACAACCTACAGACTCACTGTCACTGAGTCCACAACCTACAGACTCACTGTCACTGAGTCCACAACCTACAGACTCACTGTCACTGAGTGCACAACCTATAGACTCACTGTCAGAGTCCAGAACCTACAGACTCACTCTCCATGAGTCCACAACCTAAAGACTCACTGTCACTGAGTCCACAACCTAAGGACACTGTCACTGTGTACACAACCTGTAGACACTGTCAGTGAGTCAACAACTTACAGACTCACTGTGACAGAGTCCACAACCAACAGACTCATTGTCGCTGAGAAGACGGCCTACAGACTCACTCTCACTGAGCTTGGCTGCGGGATAGTCGAGGCTTGGGTTCTTGAGTCTTGAGGTTGGTTATCGGATCGTCGAGGCTTGGTTTCTTGAGTTTTGAAATTGGCCGCAGGATCTTCGAGGCTTGCGTTATTGGAGCTTGGCCGCGGGATCGTCGAGGCATGGGTTCCTGGAGCTTGGCTGCGGGATCATCGAAGTTAGGGTTCCTGGAGCTTGGCTGCGGGATCGTCGAGTCTAGTGTTCCTGGAGCTTGGCTGCGGGATCGTCGAAGATTGGGTTCTTGAGTCTTGAGCTTGGCTGCGGGATCCTCGAGGCTTAGGTTCTTGAGTCTTGAGCTTGGCTGCGGGATCGTTGACGCAAGGGTTCCTGGAGCTTGGCTGCGGATTATCGAGGCTAGGGTTATTGGAGCTTGTCTGCCGGATCGTCGAGTCTAGGGTTATTGGAACTTGTCTGCGGGATCCTCGAGGTTTGGTTTCTTGAGTCTTGAGCTTGGCCGTGGGATCCTCGAGGCTGGGGTTATTGGAGTTTGGCCGCGGGATCGTCGCGGCATGGGTTCCTGGAGCTTGCCCGCTGGGTCGTCGAGGCTTGGGTTCCTGAGTATTCAGCTTGGCCGCGATATCGTCGATGCTTGGGTTCTTGATTCTTGAGCTTGGGGATCCTCGAGGCTTGGGTTCTGGAGTCTTCTGCTTGGCTGCGGTATCGTCGACGCAAGGGTTCCTGGAGCTTGGCTGCGGATTATCAAGGATAGGGTTATTGGAGCTTGTGTGCCGGATCGTCGAGTCTAGAGTTACGGAACTTGTTTGCGGGATCCTCGAGGCTTGGGCTCTTGAGTCTTGAGCTTGGCTGCAGGATCCTCGAGGCTAGGGTTATTGGATCTTGGCTGCGGAATCCTCGAGGCTTGGGTTCTTGAGCTTGCCTGCGTGATCCTCGAGGTTTGTGTTCTTGAGTCTTGAGCTTAGCTGAGGGATCCTCGAGGCTTGGGTTCTTGATTTTTGTGCTTGACTGCCGGATCGTTGAGGCTTGGGTTCCTGGAGCTTGGCTACGGATCCGTCGAGGCTAGAGTTATTGGATCTTGGCTGCAGGATCGTCGAGTCTAGTGTTCCTAGAGCTTGGCTGCGGGATCGTCGAAGTTAGGGTTCCTGGATCTTGGCTGCGGGATCGTCGATGCTAGGGTTCCTGGAGCTTGGCTGCGGGATCGTCGAGGCTTGGGTTCATGAGTCTTGTGCTTGGCTGCAGGATTGTCGAGGCCAGGATTCTTGAGTGCTGAGTTTCGGTGCGGGATCATCGAGGCAATGGTTCTTGGAGCTGGCTGCGGTATCGTCCATGCCAGAGTTCTTGGAGCTTGGCCGCGGGATCGTCGAGACTTGGGTTCATGAGTCTTCTGCTTGGCTGCAGGATCATCGAGGGCAGGTTTCTTGCAGGTTTGCTGTGGGATCGTCCAGGCTAGGGTTCCTCAATATTGGCCGTGGGATCCTTGAGGCTACGGTTCCTGGAGCTTGGCCACGGGATGCTCGAGGCTAGGGTTCCTGAAGCGTGGCCACGGGATGCTCGAGGCTAGGGTTCCTGAAGCGTGGCCGCGGGATCCTCGAAGATTGGGTTCTTGAGTCTTGAGCTTGGCTGCGGGATCCTCGAGGCTTAGGTTCTTGCGTCTTGAGCTTGGCTGCGGGATCGTTGACGCAAGGGTTCCTGGAGCTTGGCTGCGGATTATCGAGGCTAGGGTTATTGGAGCTTGTCTGCCGGATCATCGCGTCTAGGGTTATTGGAACTTGTCTGCGGGATCCTCGAGGTTTGGTTTCTTGAGTCTTGAGCTTGGCGTCGGGATCCTCGAGGCTTGTGTTATTGGGGTTTGGCCACGGGATCGTCAAGGCTAGGGTTCCTGGAGCTTGGCCGTGGGATCCTCGAGGCTGGGGTTATTGGGGTTTGGCCGCTGGATCGTCGCAGCATGGGTTCCTGGAGCTTGCCCGCTGGGTCGTCGAGGCTTGGGTTCCTGAGTATTCAGCTTGGCCGCGATATCGCCGATGCTTGGGTTCTTGAGTCTTGAGCTTGGCTGCAGGATCCTCGAGGCTAGGGATATTGGATCTTGGCTGCGGGATCCTTGAAGCTTGGGTTCTTCAGTCTTGAGCTTGGCTGCAGGATCCTCGAGGTTTGAGTTTTTGATTCTTGAGCTTGGCTGTGGGATCCTCGAGGCCTGGGTTCTTGAGACTTGATCTTGGCTGCGGGATCCTCGGGGCTTGGTTTCTTGAGTCTTGAGCTTGGCGTCGGGATCCTCGAGGCTTGTGTTATTGGGGTTTGGCCACGGGATCGTTGAGGCTAGGGTTCCTGGAGCTTGGCCGCGGGATCCTCGAGGCTTGGGTTCTTGAGTCTTGAGCTTGGCCGCGATATCGTCGATGCTTGGGTTCTTGAGTCTTGAGCTTGGCTGCAGGATCATCGAGGGCAGGTTTCTTGCAGGTTTGCTGTGGGATCGTCGAGGCTAGGGTTCCTCAATATTGGCCGTGGGATCCTTGAGGCTACGGTTCCTGGAGCTTGGCCACGGGATGCTCGAGGCTAGGGTTCCTGGAGCGTGGCCGCGGGATGCTCGAGGCTAGGGTTCCTGGAGCGTGGCCGCGGGATCCTCGAAGATTGGGTTCTTGAGTCTTGAGCTTGGCTGCGGGATCCTCGAGGCTTAGGTTCTTGCGTCTTGAGCTTGGCTGCGGGATCGTTGACGCAAGGGTTCCTGGAGCTTGGCTGCGGATTATCGAGGCTAGGGTTATTGGAGCTTGTCTGCCGGATCGTCGAGTCTAGGGTTATTGGAACTTGTCTGCGGGATCCTCGAGGTTTGGTTTCTTGAGTCTTGAGCTTGGCGTCGGGATCCTCGAGGCTTGTGTTATTGGGGTTTGGCCACGGGATCGTCAAGGCTAGGGTTCCTGGAGCTTGGCCGTGGGATCCTCGAGGCTGGGGTTATTGGAGTTTGGCCGCTGGATCGTCGCGGCATGGGTTCCTGGAGCTTGCCCGCCGGGTCGTCGAGGCTTGGGTTCCTGAGTATTCAGCTTGGCCGCGATATCGTCGATGCTTGGGTTCTTGATTCTTGAGCTTGGCTGCAGGATCCTCGAGGCTAGGGATATTGGATCTTGGCTGCGGGATCCTTGAAGCTTGGGTTCTTGAGTCTTGAACTTGGCTGCAGGATCCTCGAGGTTTGAGTTTTTGATTCTTGAGCTTGGCTGTGGGATCCTCGAGGCCTGGGTTCTTGAGACTTGATCTTGGCTGCGGGATCCTCGGGGCTTGGTTTCTTGAGTCTTGAGCTTGGTGTCGGGATCCTTGAGGCTTGTGTTATTGGGGTTTGGCCACGGGATCGTCGAGGCTAGGGTTCCTGGAGCTTGGCCGCGGGATCGTCGAGGCTTGGGTTCTTGAGTATTCAGCTTGGCCGCGGGATCGTTGATGCTGGGCTCTTGAGTCTTGTGCTTGGCTGCGGGATCCTCGAGGCTAGGGTTATTGGATCTTGGTTGCGTGATCCTCGAAGTTTGGGTTCTTGAGTCTTGAGCTTGGCTGCGGGCTCCTCAAGGTTTGGGTTATTGAGTCTTGAGCTTGGCTGTTGGATCCTCGAGGTTTGGGATCTTGAGACTTCATCTTGGCTGAGGGATCAACGAGACTTGGGTTCTTGAGACTTGAACCTGGCTGCGGGTTCCTGGAGGCTTGGTTCTTGAGTCTTGAGCTTGGCTGTGGGAACCTCGAGGCTTGGGTTCTGGAGTCTTCTGCTTGGCTGCGGATCATCGACGCAAGGGGTCCTGGAGCTTGCTGCGGATTATCGAGGCTCGGGTTATTGGAGCTTGTCTGCCGGATCGTCGAGTCTAGGGTTATGGAACTTGTCTGCGGGATCCTTGAGGCTTGGGCTCTTGAGTCTTGAGCTTGGCTGCAGGATCCTCGAGGCTTGGGCTCTTGAGTCTTGAGCTTGGCTGCAGGATCCTCGAGGCTTGGGCTCTTGAGTCTTGAGCTTGGCTGCGGGATCCTCGAGGCTTCCGTTATTGGTGCTTGGCTGCAGGATAGTCGAGGCTTGGGTTCTTGAGTCTTGAAGTTGGCTGCTGGATCGTCGAGGCTTGGTTTCTTGAGTCTTGTGCTTGGCTGCAGGATCCTCGAGGCTTGGGCTCTTGAGTCATGAGGTTCGCAGCGGGATGCTAGAGGCTGGGTTTCTTGAGTCTTGATCTTGGCTGCGGGATCCTCGAGACTGGGATTCTTGAGTCTTGATCTTGCCTGCGAGATTCTCGAGGCTTGGGTTTCTGAGTCTTCAGGTTCACAACGGGATCCTCAAAGATTGGGTTCTTGAGTCTTGAGCTAGGCTGCGGGATCCTCGAGGCTTCAGGTATTTGTGCTTGGCTGCAGGATAGTCAAAGCTTGGGTTCTTGAGTCTTGAGGTTGGTTGCCGGATCCTCGAGGCTTGGTTTCTTGAGTCTTAAGCTTGGCCGCAGGATTCTCGAGGCTAGGGTTCCTGGAGCTTGGCCGCGTGATCGTCGAGCCTGGGGTTGTTTAGTCTTGAGCTTGGCCGCGGGATCGTCGATGCTTGGGTTCTTGAGTCTTGAGCTTGGCTACAGGATCCTCGAGGTTTGGGTTGTTAAGTCTTGATCTTGGCTGCGAGATCCTTGAGGCTTGGGTTTTTGAGTCTTCAGCTTCTCTGCGGGATCTTCGAGGTTTGGGTTCTTGAGTCTTGAGCTTGGCCGCGGGATTGTCGAGCCTGGGGTTGTTTAGTCTTGAGGGCCGCGGGATCGTCGATGCTTGGGTTCTTGAGTCTTGAGCTTGGCTACAGGATCCTCGAGGTTTGGGTTTTTGAATCTTGAGCTTGGTTGTGGGATCCTCGAGGCTTGGGTTCTTCAGACTTTATCTTGGCTGCGGGATCCTCGAGGCTTGGGTTCTTGAGTCTTGAGCTTGGCCGCGGGATTGTCGAGCATGGGGTTGTTTAGTCTTGAGCTTGGCCGCGGGATCGTCGATGCTTGGGTTCTTGAGTCTTGAGCTTGGCTACAGGATCCTCGAGGTTTGGGTTTTTGAATCTTGAGCTTGGCTGTGGGATCCTCGAGGCTTGGGTTCTTCAGACTTTATCTTGGCTGCGGGATCCTCGAGGCTTGGGTTCTTGAGTTTGGCTGCGGGATCCTCGAGGCTTGGGTTCTTGAGTCTTCAGCTTGGCTGCCGGATCCTCGAAGCTTGGGTTCTTGAGTCTTGAGCTTGGCTGCGGGATCCTCGAGGCTTGGGTTCTTGAGACTTGATCTTGGCTGCGGGATCCTCGAGGTTTGGGTTCATGAGCTTGGCTGCGGGATCCTCGAAGCTTGGGTTCTTGAGTCTTGAGCTTGGCTGAGGGATCCTCGAGGCTTGGGTTCTTGATTCTTGTGCTTGTCTGCCGGATCGTTGAGTAGAGGGTTCCTGGAGCTAGGCTGCGTATCCGTCGAGGCTAGAGTTATTGGATCTTGGCTGCAGGATCGTCGAGGCTAGGGTTCTTGGAGCTTGGCTGCGGGATCGCCGAGGCTGGGGTTCCTGGAACTTGGTTGCGGGATCGTCGATGCTCGTGTTCCTGGAGCTTGGCTGCGGGATCGTCGAGGCTTGGGTTCATGAGTCTTGTGCTTGGCTGCAGGATCGTCGAGGGTTGGGTTATTTGAGCTTCGCCGCGGGATCGTCGAGGCTAGGGTTCCTCAATCTTGGCCGTGGGATGCTTGAGGCTACGGTTCCTGGAGCTTGACCACGGGATGCTCGAGGCTAGGGTTGCTGGAGCGTGGCCGCGGGATCCTGGAGGCTGTGGTTCCTGGAACGCGACCGTGGGATCCTCGAGGATTGGGTTCTTGAGTCTTGAGGTTGGCTGCGGGATCCTGGAGGCTTGGGTTCTTGAGTCCTGACCTTGCCTGCGGGACCCTGGAGGCTTGGTTTCTTGAGTCTTGTGCTTGGCTGCAGGATCCTCGAGGCTTGGGCTCTTGAGTCATGAGGTTCGCAGCGGGATGGTAGAGGCTGGGTTTCTTGAGTCTTGATCTTGGCTGCGGGATCCTCGAGACTGGGATTCTTGAGTCTTGATCTTGCCTGCGAGATTCTCGAGGCTTGGGTTTCTGAGTCTTCAGGTTCGCAACGGGATCCTCAAAGATTGGGTTCTTGAGTCTTGAGCTAGGCTGCGGGAACCTCGAGGCTTCAGGTATTTGTGCTTGGCTGCGGGATAGTCAAAGCTTGGGTTCTTGAGTCTTGAGGTTGGTTGCCGGATCCTCGAGGCTTGGTTTCTTGAGTCTTAAGCTTGGCCGCAGGATTCTCGAGGCTAGGGTTCCTGGAGCTTGGCCGCGTGATCGTCGAGCCTGGGGTTGTTTAGTCTTGAGCTTGGCCGCGGGATCGTCGATGCTTGGGTTCTTGAGTCTTGAGCTTGGCTACAGGATCCTCGAGGTTTGGGTTGTTGAGTCTTGATCTTGGCTGCGAGATCCTTGAGGCTTGGGTTTTTGAGTCTTCAGCTTCTCTGCGGGATCTTCGAGGTTTGGGTTCTTGAGTCTTGAGCTTGGCTGAGGTATCCACGAGGCTTGCGTTTTTGAGACTTGAGCCTGGCTGTGGGATCCTCGAGGCTTGGGTTATTGGAGTTTGGCCATGGGATCGCCGAGGCTAGGGTTCCTGGAGCTTGGCCACGGGATCGTCGATGCTTGGGTTCTTGAGTCTTGAGCTTGGCTACAGGATCCTCGAGGTTTGGGTTTTTGAATCTTGAGCTTGGCTGTGGGATCCTCGAGGCTTGGGTTCTTCAGACTTTATCTTGGCTGCGGGATCCTCGAGGCTTGGGTTCTTGAGTTTGGCTGCGGGATCCTCGAGGCTTGGGTTCTTGATTCTTCAGCTTGGCTGCCGGATCCTCGAAGCTTGGGTTCTTGAGTCTTGAGCTTGGCTGCGGGATCCTCGAGGCTTGGGTTCTTGAGACTTGATCTTGGCTGCGGGATCCTCGAGGTTTGGGTTCATGAGCTTGGCTGCGGGATCCTCGAAGCTTGGGTTCTTGAGTCATTAGGTTGCCTGCGGGATCCTCGAGGCTTGGGTTCTTGAGTCTTGAGCTTGGCTGAGGGATCCTCGAGGCTTGGGTTCTTGATTCTTGTGCTTGTCTGCCGGATCGTTGAGTAGAGGGTTCCTGGAGCTAGGCTGCGTATCCGTCGAGGCTAGAGTTATTGGATCTTGGCTGCAGGATCGTCGAGGCTAGGGTTCTTGGAGCTTGGCTGCGGGATCGCCGAGGCTGGGGTTCCTGGAACTTGGTTGCGGGATCGTCAATGCTCGTGTTCCTGGAGCTTGGCTGCGGGATCGTCGAGGCTTGGGTTCATGAGTCTTGTGCTTGGCTGCAGGATCGTCGAGGGTTGGGTTATTTGAGCTTCGCCGCGGGATCGTCGAGGCTAGGGTTCCTCAATCTTGGCCGTGGGATGCTTGAGGCTACGGTTCCTGGAGCTTGACCACGGGATGCTCGAGGCTAGGGTTGCTGGAGCGTGGCCGCGGGATCCTGGAGGCTGTGGTTCCTGGAACGCGACCGTGGGATCCTCGAGGATTGGGTTCTTGAGTCTTGAGGTTGGCTGCGGGATCCTGGAGGCTTGGGTTCTTGAGTCTTGAGCTTGGCTACAGGATCCTCGAGGTTTGGGTTTTTGAGTCTTGAGCTTGGCTGTGGGATCCTCGAGGCTTGGGTTCTTCAGACTTTATCTTGGCTGCGGGATCCTCGAGGCTTGGGTTCTTGAGTTTGGCTGCGGGATCCTCGAGGCTTGGGTTCTTGAGTCTTCAGCTTGGCTGCCGGATCCTCGAAGCTTGGGTTCTTGAGTCTTGAGCTTGGCTGCGGGATCCTCGAGGCTTGGGTTCTTGAGACTTGATCTTGGCTGCGGGATCCTCGAGGTTTGGGTTCATGAGCTTGGCTGCGGGATCCTCGAAGCTTGGGTTCTTGAGTCATTAGGTTGCCTGCGGGATCTCGAGGCTTGGGTTCTTGAGTCTTGAGCTTGGCTGAGGGATCCTCGAGGCTTGGGTTCTTGATTCTTGTGCTTGTCTGCCGGATCGTTGAGTAGAGGGTTCCTGGAGCTAGGCTGCGTATCCGTCGAGGCTAGAGTTATTGGATCTTGGCTGCAGGATCGTCGAGGCTAGGGTTCTTGGAGCTTGGCTGCGGGATCGCCGAGGCTGGGGTTCCTGGAACTTGGTTGCGGGATCGTCAATGCTCGTGTTCCTGGAGCTTGGCTGCGGGATCGTCGAGGCTTGGGTTCATGAGTCTTGTGCTTGGCTGCAGGATCGTCGAGGGTTGGGTTATTTGAGCTTCGCCGCGGGATCGTCGAGGCTAGGGTTCCTCAATCTTGGCCGTGGGATGCTTGAGGCTACGGTTCCTGGAGCTTGACCACAGGATGCTCGAGGCTAGGGTTGCTGGAGCGTGGCCGCGGGATCCTGGAGGCTGTGGTTCCTGGAACGCGACCGTGGGATCCTCGAGGATTGGGTTCTTGAGTCTTGAGGTTGGCTGCGGGATCCTGGAGGCTTGGGTTCTTGAGTCCTGACCTTGCCTGCGGGACCCTGGAGGCTTGGTTTCTTGAGTCTTGAGCTTGGCTACAGGATCCTCAAGGTTTGGGTTTTTGAGTCTTGAGCTTGGCTGTGGGATCCTCGAGGCTTGGGTTCTTCAGACTTTATCTTGGCTGCGGGATCCTCAAGGCTTGGGTTCTTGAGTTTGGCTGCGGGATCCTCGAGGCTTGGGTTCTTGAGTCTTCAGCTTGGCTGCCGGATCCTCGAAGCTTGGGTTCTTGAGTCTTGAGCTTGGCTGCGGGATCCTCGAGGCTTGGGTTCTTGAGACTTGATCTTGGCTGCGGGATCCTCGAGGTTTGGGTTCATGAGCTTGGCTGCGGGATCCATGAGCTTGGCTGCGGGATCCTCGAAGCTTGGGTTCTTGAGTCATTAGGTTGCCTGCGGGATCCTCGAGGCTTGGGTTCTTGAGTCTTGAGCTTGGCTGAGGGATCCTCGAGGCTTGGGTTCTTGATTCTTGTGCTTGTCTGCCGGATCGTTGAGTAGAGGGTTCCTGGAGCTTGGCTGCGCATCCGTCGAGGCTAGAGTTATTGGATCTTGGCTGCAGGATCGTCGAGGCTAGGGTTCTTGGAGCTTGGCTGCGGGATCGCCGAGGCTGGGGTTCCTGGAACTTGGCTGCGGGATCGTCGATGCTCGTGTTCCTGGAGTTTGGCTGCGGGATTGTCGAGGCTTGGGTTCATGAGTCTTGTGCTTGGCTGCAGGATCGTCGAGGGTTGGGTTATTTGAGCTTCGCCGCGGGATCGTCGAGGCTAGGGTTCCTCAATCTTGGCCGTGGGATGCTTGAGGCTACGGTTCCTGGAGCTTGGCCACGGGATGCTTGAGGCTAGGGTTGCTGGAGCGTAGCCGCGGGATCCTGGAGACTGTGGTTCCTGGAACGCGACCGTGGGATCCTCGAGGATTGGGTTCTTGAGTCTTGAGGTTGGCTGCGGTGTCCTCGAGGCTTGGGTCCTGGAGTCTTGAGCTTTTCTGCGGGGTCCTCGAGGCTTGGGTTCTTGAGTCTTGAGCCTGGCTGCGGGATCCTGGAGGCTTGGGTTCTTGAGTCCTGACCTTGCCTGCGGGACCCTGGAGGCTTGGGTTCTTGAGTCTTGAGCTTGGCTGCGGGATCAACCAGGCTTGGGTTCTTTCGTCTTGTGCTTGGCTGCAAGATCCTGGAGGCTTGGGTTCTTGAGCATTGAGCTTGGCCGCGGGATCCTCGAGGCTTGGGTTCTTGAGTCTTGATCTTGGCTGCGGTTTCCTAGAGGCTAGGGTTCTTGAGTCTTGATCTTGGCTGCGAGATCCTCGAGGCTTGGGTTTTTGAGTCTTCAGCTTCGCTGCGGGATCGTCGAGATTTGGTTTCTTGAGTCTTGATCTTGGCTGCGGGATCCTTGAGCATTGGGTTCTTGAGTCTTGAGCTTGGCTGCGGGATCCTCGAGACTTCCGTTATTGGTGCTTGGCTGCGGGATAGTCGAGGCTTGGGTTCTTGAGTCTTGCAGTTGGCTGCCGGATCGTCGAGGTTTGGCTTCCTGAGTCTTGAGCTTGGCTGCGGGATCCTCGAGCATTGGGTTCTTGAGTCTTGAGCTTGGCTGTGGGATCCTCGAGGCTTCCGTTATTGGTGCTTTGTTGCGGGATAGTCGAGGCTTGGGTTCTTGAGTCTTGAAGTTGGCTGCTGGATCGTCGAGGCTTGTCTTCTTGAGTCTTGAGCTTGGCTGCAGGATCCATGAGGCTTAGATTATTTAGTCTTGTGCTTGGCTGCAGGGTCCTGGAGGCTTGGGTTCTTGAGTCTTGAGCTTGGCAGCGGTATCCGCGAGGCTTGGGCTCTTGAGTCATGAGGCTCGCTGCGGGATCCTAGAGGCTGGGTTTCTTGAGTCTTGAACTTGGCCGCAGGATCCTCGAGGCTTGGGTTATTGGAGCTTGGTCGCGGGATCGTTGAGGCATGGGTTCTTGAGTCTTGAGCTTGCCTGTGGGATCCTCGAGGTTTGGGTTCTTGAGTCTTGAGCTTGGCTGAGGGATGCTCGAGGTTTCGGTTATTGGAGTTTGGCCAAGGGATCCTCGAGGCTTGGGCTCTTGAGTCACGAGGTTCGCTGCGGGATCCTAGAGGCTGGGTTTCTTGAGTCTTGAACTTGGCCGCAGGATCCTCGAGGCTTGGGTTATTGGAGCTTGGCCGCGGGATCGTTGAGGCATGGGTTCTTGAGTCTTGAGTTTGCCTGTGGGATCCTCGAGGTTTGGGTTCTTGAGTCTTGAGCTTGGCTGAGGGATGCTCGAGGCTTTGGTTATTGGAGTTTGGCCAAGGGATCCTCGAGGCTTGGGTTATTGGAGTTTGGCCGCGGGATCGTCGAGTCTAGGGTTCCTGGAGCTTGGCCGCGGGATCGTCGAGGCTTGGGTACTTGAGTCTTGAGCTTGGCTGCGGGATCCTCGAGGCTTGGGATATTGACACTTCATCTTGGCTGAGGGATCAACGAGACTTGAGTTCTTGAGAATTGAGCCTGGCTGTGGGTTCCTGGAGGCTTGGTTCTTGAGTCTTGAGCTTGGCTGCGGGATCCATAAGGCTTGGTTTCTTGAGCCTTTATCTTGGCTGCGGGATCCTCGAGGTTTAGGTTTTTGAGTCATGAGCTTGGCTGTTGGACCCTCGAGGCTTGGGATTTTGAGACTTCATCTTGGCTGAGGGATCAACGAGACTTTTGGGTTCTTGAGAATTGAGCCTGGCTGCGGGTTGCTGGAGTCTTTGTTCTTGAGTCTTGAGCTTGGCTGCTGGAACCTCGAGGCTTGGGTTCTGGAGTCTTCTGCTTGGCTGCGGGATCGTCGACGCAAGGGTTCCTGGAGCTTGTCTGCCGGATCGTCGAGACTAGGCTTATAGAACTTGTCTGCAGGATCGTCGATGCTAGGGTTCTTGGAGCTTGGCTGCGGGATCGTCGATGCTGGGGTTCTTGAGTGTTGAGCTCAGCTGCGGGATCATTGAGGCTAGGGTTCTTGGAGCTTGGCTGCAGGATCGTCGAGGCTTGGGTTCATGAATCTTGTGCATGGCTGCAGGATCATCGAGGGCAGGTTTCTTGGAGGTTTGCTGCGGGATCTTCGAGGCTAGGGTTCCTCAATCTTGGCCATGGAATCTTTGAGGCTACGCTTCCTGGAGCTTGGCCACGAGATGCTCGATGCTGGGGTTCCTGGAGCATGACCGCGGGATCCTCGAGGATTGGGTTCTTGAATCTTGAGGTTGGCTGCGGTGTCCTTGAGGCATGGGACCTTGAGTTTTGAGCTTGTCTGCGGGGTTCTTGAGCTTGGGTTCTTGAGTCTGGAACTTGGCTACGGGTTCCTCGAGGCTTGGGTTCTTGAGTCTTGAGCCTGGATGTGGGATCCTCGAGGCTTCCGTTATTGGTGCTTGGCTGCGGGATAGTCGAGGCTTGGGTTCTTGAATCTTGAGGTTGGCTGCCGCATCGTCGAGGCTTGGTTTCTTCAGTCTTGAGCTTGGCCGCGGGATCCACGAGGCTTGGGTTCTTTAGTCTTGTGCTTGGCTGCGGGATCCATGAGGCTTGGGTTCTTTAGTCTTGTGCTTGGCTGCAGGATCCTGGAGGCTTGGGTTCTTGAGTCTTGAGCTTGGCTGCGGGATTTACGAGGCTTGGGTTCTTGAGTCTTGAGCTTGGCTGCGAGATCCTCGAGGCTTGGGTTCTTGAGTCTTGAGCTTGGCTGCGGGATTTACGAGGCTTGGGTTCTTGAGTCTTGAGCTTGGCTGCGAGATCCTCGAGGCTTGGGCTTTTGAGTCTTCAGCTTCGCTGCGGGATCGTCGATGCTTGGCTTCTTCAGTCTTGAGCTTGGCTGCGGGTTCCTGGAGTCTTGGTTCTTGAGTCTTGAGCTTAGCTGCAGGAACCTCGAGACTTGGGTTCTTGAGTCTTCTGCCTGGCTGCGGGATCGTCGACGCAAGGGTTCCTGGAGCTTGGCTGCGGATTATCGAGGCTAGGGTTATTGGAGCTTGTCTGCTGGATCGTCGAGTCTAGGGTTATTAGAACTTATCTGCGGGATCCTCGAGGCTTGGTTTCTTGAGTCTTGAGCTTGGCTGCGGCATCCTCGAGGCTAGGGTTATTGGATCTTGGCTGTGGGATCCTCAAAATTTGTGTTCTTGAGTCTTGAGCTTGGCTGCGGGATTCTCGAGGTTTGTGTTTTTGAGACTTGAGCTTGGCTGTGGGATCCTTGAGGCTTGGGTTCTTAAGACTTGATCTTGGCTGTGGGATCCTCGAGGCTAGGGTTCTTGAGCTTGGATGCGGAATCATCGAGGCTTGGGTTCTTGAGTCTTGAGCTTGACTGCAGGATCCTCGAAGCTTGGGTTTTCGAGTCTTTAGCTTGCCTGCGGGATGCTCGAGGTTTGGGTTCTTGAGTCGAGCTTGGTTGAGGGATCCTTGAGGCTTGGGTTCTTGAGTCTTGAGCTTGGCTGCGGGATCCTCGAGGCTTGGGTTCTTCACTCTTGAGCTTGGCTGTGGGATCCTCGAGGCTTGGGTTCTTTGGTCTTGAGATTGGCCGCGGGATCGTCGAGGCTGGGGTTGTTTAGTCTTGAGCTTGGCCACGGGATCCTCGAGGCTTGGGTTATTGGAGTTTGGCCGCGGGATCGTCGAGGCTAGGGTTCCTGGAGTTTGGCCGCAGGATCGTCGAGGCTAGGGTTCTTGAGTATTGAGCTTGGCCGCGGGATCGTCGATGCTTGGGTTCTTGAGTCTTGAGCTTGGCTGCAGGATCCTCGAGGCTAGGGTTATTGGATCTTGAGCTTGGCTGAGGGATCCTCCAGGCTTGGGTTCTTCACTCTTGAGCTTGGCCGGGGATCCTCGAGGCTTGGGTTCTTGAGTCTTGAGCTTGGCTGTGGGATGCTCGAGGTTTGGGTTTTTGAGTCTTGAGCTTGGCTGTGGGATCCTCGAGGCTTGGGTTCTTGAGACTTGATCTTGGCTGTGGGATCCTCGAGGCTTGGGTTCTTGAGCTTGGCTGCGGGATCCTCGAGGCTTGGGTTCTTGAGTCTTGAGCTTGGCTGCCGGATCCTCGAGGCTTGGGTTCTTGAGTCTTGAGCTTGGCTGCCGGATCCTCGAGGCTTGGGTTCTTGAATCTTGAGCTTGGCTGCCGGATCCTCGAGGCTTGGGTTCTTGAGTCTTGAGCTTGGCTGCCGGATCCTCGAGGCTTGGGTTCTTGAGTCTTGAGCTTGGCTGCGGGATCCTCGAGGCTTGGGTTCTTGATTCTTGTACTTGTCTGCCGGATCGTTGAGGCTAGGGTTCCTGGAGCTTGGCTGCGGATCCGTCGAGGCTAGAGTTATTGGATCTTGGCTGCAGGATTATTGAGGCTAGGGTTCTTGGAGCTTGGCTGTGGGATTATTGAGTCTAGGGTTCCTGGAGCTTGGTTGTGGGATCGTCGAGTCTAGGGTTCTTGGAGCTTGGCTGCGGGATCGTCGATGCTAGGGTTCCTGAGTCTTGAGCTTGGCTGCAGGATCGTCGAGGGCAGGTTTCTTGGAGCTTTGCTGCGGTATCGTCGAGGCTAGGGTTCCTGAAGCTTGGTTGCGGGATCATCGAGGCTAGCATTCCTGGAGCTTGGTGGCGGGATTGTCGAGGCTAGCGTTGTTGGAGCTTGGCTGCGGGATCGTCGAGGCTTGGGTTCTTGAGTCTTGAGCTTCGGTGCGGGATCGTCGAGGCTTAGGTTCTTGAGTTTTGAGCTTGGCTGTGGGATCCTCGAGTCTAAGGTTCCTGGAGCTTGGCTGCAGGTTTGTCGAGGCTAGGGTTCCTGGAGCTTGGCTGCAGATCCGTCAAGGCTAGGGTTATTGTAGTTTGGCTGCAGGATTGTCGAGGTTAGGGTTATTGTAGTTTGGCTGCAGGATTGTCGAGGCTAGGGTTCCTGGAACTTGGCTGTGGGATCGTCGAGGCTACGGTTCTTGGAGCTTGTTTGTGGGATTGCCGAGGCTTGGGTTCCTGGAGCTTGGCTGTGGGATCATCGATGCTAGGATTCCTGGAGCTTGGCTGCGGGATCGTTGAAGTTAGGGTTCCTCGAGCTTGGCGGCGGGATTGTCGAGGCTTGGGTTCTTGAGTCATGTGCTTGGCTGTAGGATTGTTGAGGGCAAGGTTCTTGGAGCTTAGCTGTGGGATCGTCGAGGCTAGGGTTCCTGGAGCTTGGCTGCGGGGTCGTGGAGGCTAGTGTTTCTGGAGCTTGGCTGCAGGATCCTCGAGGCTAGAGTTATTGGATCTTGGCTGCAGGATACTCGAGGCTTGGGTTCTTCACTCTTGAGCTTGGCTGAAGGATCCTCGAGGCTTGGGTTCTTCACTCTTGAGCTTGGCCAGGGATCCTCGAAGCTTGGGTTCTTGAGTCTTGAGATTGGCCGCGGGATCCTCGAGGCTTGGGTTATTGGAGTTTGGCCGCGGGATCGTCGATGCTTGGGTTCTTGAGTATTGAGCTTGGCCGCGGGATCGTCGATGCTTGGGTTCTTGAGTCTTGAGCTTGGCTGCAGGATCCTCGAGGCTAGGGTTATTGGATCTTGGCTGCGGGATACTCGAGGCTTGGGTTCTTGAGTCTTGAGCTTGGCTGTGGGATGCTCGAGGTTTGGGTTTTTGAGTCTTGAGCTTGGCTGTGGGATCCTCAAGGCTTGGGTTCTTGAGACTTGATCTTGACTGTGGGATCCTCGAGGCTTGGGTTCTTGAGCTTGGCTGTGGGATCCTCGAGGCTTGGGTTCTTGAGTCTTGAGCTTGGCTGACGGATCCTCGAGGCTTGGGTTCTTGAGTCTTGAGCTTGGCTGCCGGATCCTCGAGGCTTGGGTTCTTGAGTCTTGAGCTTGGCTGCGGGATCCTCGAGGCTTGGGTTCTTGATTCTTGTGCTTGTCTGCCGGATCGTTGAGGCTAGGGTTCCTGGAGCTTGGCTGCGGATCCGTCGAGGCTAGAGTTATTGGATCTTGGCTGCAGGATTATTGAGGCTAGGGTTCCTGGAGCTTGGCTGTGGGATCGTCGAGTCTAGGGTTCCTGGAGCTTGGCTGCAGGATCGTCGATGCTAGGGTTCCTGAGTCTTGAGCTTGGCTGCGGGATCATCGAGGCTCGGGTTCTTGGACCTTGGCTGCGGGATCATCGAGGCTTGGGTTCTTGAGTGTTGTGCTTGGCTGCAGGATCGTCGAGGGCAGGTTTCTTGGAGCTTTGCTGCGGGATCGTCGAGGCTAGGGTTCCTGGAGCTTGGTTGCGGGATCATTGAGGCTAGCTTTCCTGGAGCTTGGCGGCGGGATCGTCGAGGCTAGCGTTGTTGGAGCTTGGCTGCGGGATCGTCGAGGCTTGGGTTCTTGAGTCTTGTGCTTGGCTGCAGGATCGTCGAGGGCAGGTTTCTTGGAGCTTTGCTGCGGGATCGTCGAGGCTTGGGTTCTTGAGTCATGTGCTTGGCTGTAGGATTGTTGAGGGCAAGGTTCTTGGAGCTTGGCTGCGGGATCGTCGAGGCTAGCGTTCCTGGAGCTTGGCTGCGGGGTCGTGGAGGCTAGTGTTTCTGGAGCTTGGCTGCGGGATCGTCGACGCTTGGGTTCTTGAGTCTTGAGCTTCGGTGCGGGATCGTCGAGGCTTAGGTTCTTGAGTTTTGAGCTTGGCTGTGGAATCCTCGAGGCTAGTGTTATTGGTGCTTTGCTGCGGGGTTCTCGAGGCTAGGGTTCCTGGAACTTAGCTGCAGGTTTGTCGAGGCTAGGGTTCCTGGAGCTTGGCTGCAGATCCGTCAAGGCTAGGGTTATTGTAGTTTGGCTGCAGGATTGTCGAGGCTAGGGTTCCTGGAACTTGGCTGTGGGATCGTTGAGGCTAGGGTTCTTGGAGCTTCGTTGCGGGATTGTTGAGGCTTGGGTTCCTGGAGCTTGGCTGTGCGATCATCGATGCTAGGATTCCTGGAGCTTGGCTGCGGGATCGTCGATGCTAGGGTTCCTGGAGCTTGGCTGCGGGATCGTCGAAGTTAGGGTTCCTGGAGCTTGGCTGCGGGGTCGTCGAGGTTTGGGTTCTTGAATCTTGAGCTTGGCCGAAGGATCCTCGAGGCTTGGGTTCTTGAGACTTGAGCTTGGCTGCGGGATCCTGGAGGCTTGGGGTCTTGAGTCTTGAGCTTGGCTGCAAGATCCTCGAGGCTTGGGTTCTTAAGTCTTATGCTTGGCTGTGGGATCCTCGAGGCTAGGGTTATTGGAGCTTGGCCGCGGGATCCTCGAGGCTAGAGTTCCTGGAGCTCAGAGATAGACTGGGAACCCTACATCAACATAGAGCCAGGACTTATCCTTCGACAGAACATAGGACATTATATAGTACAGCAGAGTACATGCCCTTCGGCCCATAATGTTGTGCCGACCCTCAAACCCTGCCTCCCATATAAGCCCCTACCTTAAATTCCTCCACGTACCTGTCTAGTAGTCTCTTAAACTTCACTGGGGTATCTGCCTTCACCACTGAATCTATGTTTTAAGCCAGGACTCATCTTTAACACGACACTAACATGAGACAGGACAGAACATGAACGTAGAGCCGGGACTTATCCTAAGACAAGCTGGGACTGAACTTCATCTCCACACCAAGGTGGGATAATTTTCTCCATCATGTAATGGCAGAGCGGCGAGGCGAGGGCAAGGTAAGACAAGTCCCACCCGCAGGGCAACGGCAAAACGGCCTGACTTTCCCCACAGAGGCGAGGACAGGACAAGACAGGACCCCGCGTAGAGCAACGGCAAAACGGCCTGGTTTACCCAACAGAAGTGAGTACAAGAAGAGACAAATGCCAAAGAACAACAGACAGTTCTATCTCTGCTCCAGGGTAGCTCCAAGTCTCAGTTCAGCTGGCTACAGAAACAGCCGAATCCCTACCTAGCTCAGAGTGGCTAGCCGCCACTCAGCTGGCCTGGAAAACAGCCAAATCCATACCACAAACACCACTCCAATGAGTGGCAACAAGGCTCCATGAAGCAGTGGTCCCCCAACCAGACCTAGAGATCACAAATGGTTTCACTAGCCTTCCATCAGCAGGTTGCTCCAAGGGAGACTGACAAGACAAACCAGCAGCCCACACTCAACCCCAAAGCTACTTACATTGCAAGCCCAAAGATGGGAATCAGGTGCCTATGATTAAATCAAACAAGGGTCAGCTGGAAGACCCAGAGTCCTGAGTCAACGGACCGCACCATAAACCGGAATGGGGACTTCACGGACCGGACCATGACATGGGGAGAGTGCAATGGGAGTGTGGATTATGGAGATATGGACAGCGGAGACTGGAATGGGTATATGGATTTTGGAGTTATTGATGGGGAGAGCGCAATGGGAGTGTGGATTGTGGGGTTATGTTCATGGGAGAATGGAATGCGAGTCTGGATTATGGATTATGGGTGCATGGATTGTGAAGTATGGAGATATGGACAGGGAGGAGTGGAATGGGAGTGTGGTTTGTGTAGTTAAAGACGGGTAGAGTGGAAGGGGAGTATGGATTGTGGAGTTATGGAAGGGGAGATTAGTATGGGAGTATGGATTGTGGAGTTGAGGACATGAGGAGAGTGGGTGGGAGTATGGATTGTGGAGTTGTGGAAGGGGTGTGAGTTGAATAGGTGTGTGGATTGTGAGTTATGGAGTTATGGCAAGTGAGAGTGGAATGGGTGAGCAGATTGTGGAGTTATGGAGTTATGGACAAGGGAGAGTGGAATGGGTATGTGGATTGTGGAGCTATGGAGTTAAGGGCAGGGGTGAGTGGAATGGGTATGTGGATTGTGGAGGTATGGAGTTATGGACATTGTAGAGTGGAATTGGGGTGTGGATTGTGGAGTTATGAACAGGGGAGTGTGGAATGGGAGTATGGATTCTGGAGTTATTGAGTTAGGGACAGATTGAGAGTGGAATGTGAGTGTGGACTGTGGAGTTATGGACATTGTAGAGTGGAATGGGAGAGTGGATTGTGGAGTTATGAACAGGGGAGAGTGAATGGGAGTATGGATTCTGGAGTTATTGAGTTATGAACAGGTTGAGAGTGAAATATGAGTGTGGAGTTATGGAGTTATGGACATTGTAGAGTGGAATACGAGAGTGGATTGTGGAGATATGGTTAGGGGAGAGTGGAATGGGAGTGTGGATTGTGGACTGTGGAGTTAAGGACAGGGGAGAGTGGAATGGGAGTGTGGATTGTGTTGTAATTGACAGGGGAGACTTGTGTGGGAGTGTGGATTGCGGAGTTATGGACAGGTGAGCGTGGAATGGGAGTATGGACTGTGGAATTATGGACAAAGGAGAGTGGAATGCGTGAATGGACTATGGAGTTATGGACGGGGGAGAGTGGAATGGGAGTGTGGATTGTGGAGATAGGGGCAAGAAAGAGTGGAATGCGAGTGTGGATTGTGGTGATATGAACAAGGGAGAGTGGAATGGGAGTGTGGATTGTGGGTTTGTGGACATGAAGATAGTAGAATGGGAGTATGGATTGTGGAACTAACACTCACAACACGCTGGAGGAACTCAGCAGGTCGGGCAGCATCCGTGGAAATGATGAGTTGATGTTTCGGGCTAGAACCCTTCGTCAGGACTATAGGGGGAAGGGGCAGAGGCCCTATAAAGAAGGTGGGGGGAAGGTGGGAAGGAGAAGGCTGGTAGGTTCCAGGTGAAAAACCAGTAAGGGGAAAGATAAAGGGGTGGTGGAGGGGAAGCAGGGAGATGATAGGCAGGAAAGGTGAAGAAGGAACAGGGGAAAACACAATGGGTAGTAGAAGGAGGTGGAACTATGAGGGAAGTGGTAGGTAGCTGGGGGAGGGGGCAGAGTGAAATAGGGATAGGGGAGGGGAAAGGGAGGGAATTACCAGAATTTGGAGAGTTCTATGTTCATACCAAGGGGCTGGAGACTATCTAGACGGTATATGAGGTGTTGCTCCTCCAACCTGAGTTTAGCCTCATCATGGCAGTAGAGGAGGCCATGTATGGACATATCTGAATGGGAATGGGAAGCAGAGTTGAAGTGGGTGGCTACTGGGAGATCCTGTCTGTTTCAGCGGACGGAGCGGAGGTGCCCGACGAAGCAGTCCCCCAATCTGCGTCGGGTTTCACCGATGTAGAGGAGGCCACACCGGGAGCACCGGACGCAATAGATCACCCCAACAGACTCACAAGTGAAGTGTTGCCTCACCTGGAAGGACTGTTTGGGGCCCTGAATGGTGGCAAGAGAGGATATTGGTGTTATAGACAGGGGGAGAGTGGATTGTGAGTGTGGATTGTGGTGTTATGGTCAGGCAGATACTGGAATGGGAGTATGGATTGTAGAGTTATTTATGGGGGGAGTGGAATGGGAGTGTGAATTGTGGAGTTAAGGACACGGGAGAGTGGAATGGTCGTATGGATATTGGTGTTATGGACGGGGGAGAGTGAAATGGGAGTATGGACTGTGGAATTATGGACAAGGGAGTGTGGATTGGGAGTGTGAATTGTGGAGTTAAGGACACGGGAGAGTGGAATGTGATTGTGGATTGCACAGTTAGGGACATTGAAGAGTGGAATTGGAGTGTGGATTGTGGATTTATGGACAGAGGGAGTGGAATGGGAGTACTGACTGTGGAATTATGGAGGAGGGAAAGTGGAATGGGAGTATGGATTGTGGATTTATGGACAAGGGAGAGTGGAATGGGTGTGTGGATTGTGGAGTTATAGACGGGGAGAGTGGATTGGGAGTATGGATATTAGTGTTATGGATGGGGGAGAGTGCAATGGGAGTATGGACTGTGGAATTATGGACAAGGGAGTGTGGAATGGGAGTATGGATGGTGTTCTTAAGGACAGGGGAGAGTGGAATGGGATTGTGGATTGTGCAGTTATGGACATTGGAGAGTGGAATTGGAGTGTGGATTGTGGAGTTACGACATTAGTGTGTGGAATTGGAGTGTGGATTGTGGAGTTATGTACAGGGTGGAGTGCAATGGGAGTACTGACTGTGGAATTATGAACAAGGGTAATTGGAATGGGTTAGGGTTGTGGAGTTATGGAAAGGGGATAGTGGAATGGGATTATGGATTGTTGAGTTATGGACGTGGATTTAGTGGAATGGGTGTGGATTGTGGAGTTATGGATAGGGAGGAGTTGAACGTGAGTGTGGATTGTGGAGTGATGGACAAGGGGAGAATAGAATGAGAGTATGGATTGTTGAGATATGGACACAGGCTTAGTGGAGTTATGGAGTAATGGATGGGGGAGTGGAACGGGAGTGTGGATTGTGGAGTTAAGGACTGCAGAGTGGAATGGGAGTGTGGATTTTGGAGTTATGGAGTTATGGCAAGTGAGAGTCGAATGGGAGAGTGGATTGTGGAGTTATGGATAAGGGGAGAGTGGAAAGGGTGCTTGGATATTGGTGTTATGGATGGGGGAGTGGAATGGGAGTACTGACAGTGGAATAATGGAGAAGGGAATGTGGAATAAGAGTATGGGTTGTGGAATTATGGGCAGGGTAGAGTGGAATGGGAGTATGGATTTTGAGTTATGGAGGTGGGTTTAGTGGAATGGGTGTGTCGATTGTGGAGTTATGGATAGGGAGGAGTGGAATGTGAGTGTGGATTGTGGAGTTATGGACGATGGAGAGTGCAATGGGAGTTTGCATATTGGTGTTATGGGCAGGGGGAGAGTGGAATGTGAGTGTGGATTGTGGTGTTATGGACAGGCAGAGACTTGAATGGGTGTATGGATTGTAGAGTTATGTATGGGGGGAGTGGAATGTGAGTGTGGACTGTGGAGATATGGACAAGGGAGTGTGGAATGTGAGTGTGGACTGTGGAGTTATGGACATGGTAGAGCGGAATTGGAGTATGGATTGTTGAGTTATAGACATGGGGAGAGTGGAATTGGAGTATGGACTGGGGAGTAATGGACAGAGGAGGGTGGAATGGGAGTATGGATTGTGGAGTTATGGACAGGGGAGAGTGGAATGGGAGTGTGGATTGTGGAGTTATGGACAGGGAGGAGTGGAATGGGAGTGGGGATTGTGTTGTAATTGACAGGGGAGACTTGTGTGGGAGTGTGGATTGCGGAGTTACGGCAGGTGAGCGTGGAATGGAAGTATGGACTGTGGAATTATGGACAAAGGAGAGTGGAATGTAAGAATTGACTGTGGGGTTATGGACAGGGGGAGAGTGGAATGGGTGCATGGATTGTGGAGTATGGAGGTATGGACAGGGAGGAGTGGAATGGGAGTGTAGTTTGTGTAGTTAAAGACGGGTAGAGTGGAATGGGAGTATAGATTATGGAGTTATGGACAGGGGAGAGTGGAATGGGAATATGGATTGTGGAGTTATGGTTGGGGGAGAGTGGAATGGGAGTCTGGATTTTGGAATTACGGACAGTGGGAAAGTGGAATGTGAGTGTCTATTGTGGAGTTATGGACAGGGGGTGTGTGGAATGGGAGTGTGGTTTGTGTAGTTAAGATGGGGAGAGTGGAAGGGGAGTATGGATTGTGGAGTTATGGAAGGGATGTGAGTGGAATGGGACTGTGGATTGCAGTGTTATGGACAGGGGAAACTGTCATGGGAGTATGGATTGTGGAGTTGTGGACATGAGGAGAATAGAACGGGAGTGTGGATTTTAAGATATTGTTAGGGGAGAGTGAAATGGGAGTGTGCATTGTGCCGTTATGGACAGCAGAGTGGATTGGGAGTGTGTATTGCGGAGTTATGGATGGGGACAGTGGAATGGGAGTATGTACTGTGGAATTATGGACAAGGGAGAGTGGAATGCGAGTATGGAATGTTGGGTTATGGACATTGAGAGTGGAATGGGACTGTGGACTGTGGAGTTAAGGTCAGGGGAGTGTGGAATGGGAGTGTGGATTGTGGAGTTGTGGACAGAGGGAGAGTGGAATGGGAGTATGGATTGTGCACTTATGGACAAGGGACAGTGGAATAGCAGTATAGACTGTGGCGTTATTGTCAACTGAGAATGGAATGCAAGTCTGGGTTATAGAGTTATTGACTATGGTGACTGGTATGGGGGTATGGATTGTGGAGATATGGACATCGGAGAGTGAATTGGAGTGTTGGTTGTGGAGTTATTGACGGGGGGAGTGGAATGGGAGTGTGGACTGTGGATTTTTGGAGTTACGGACATGGGGAGAGTGGAATGGGCATGTGTATTGTGGAGTTATGGACAGCGAAGTGTGGAATGGGTGTATGGATTGTGGAGTTGTGGAAATAAGGGGAGTGGAATGGGACTATGGATTGTGGAGTTCTGGAGCAATGGACAGGGGGAGAGTGGATTGTGGTGATATGGACAAGGGAGAGTGGAATGGTAGTGTGAATTGTGGATATATTGTTCCAGGAGGGTGGAATGGGAGTGTGGATTGTGGAGATATGGAAATGAAAGAGTGGAATGGGCATGTGGATTGTGGAGTTAAGGACAGGGGAGACTGGAATGGGAGTGTGGATTATGGAATTAATGGACATTGGAGAGTGGAATTGGAGTGTGGATTGTGGAGTTAAGTAGAGGGAAGAGTGGAATGGGTGTATGGACAGTGGAGTCATGGTCCGGGAGAGGGGAATGGGAGTGTGGACTGTGGAGTTATGGACAGGTGGAGTGTGGAATGGGAGTGTGGATTGTGCAGTTAAGGACATGGGGAGAGTGGAATGGGAGTGTGTATTGTGGTGTTACGGAGTTATGGATGGGGGAGAACGTAATGGGAGTGTGGATTGTGGAGTTATGGTTAGGGTGAGTGAAATGGGAGTATGGTCTATGGAATTATGGACAAGGGCGTGTGGAATGCGAGTAAGGACTGCAGGGTTATGGACAGAGGTGAGTTGAATTGAAGTGTGGATTGTTGAGTTATTGACACGGAGAGTGGAATGGTAGTGCGGACTGTGGAGTAATAGACAGGGGAAAGTGGAATGGGAGTGTGGATTGTGGAGTTATGAACAGAGAGAGACTGGAATGGGAGTATGGACTATGGAATTATGGACAGGGGAGAGTGGAATGGGAGTGTGGATTGTGGAGTTAAGGACAGGGGAGAGTGGAATGGGAGTATGGATTGTGGAGATATGGATTTATGGACATTGGGGAGTGGAATGGGAGTATGGATTGTTGAGTTATGGACATTCAGAGTGCAAATGGAATATGGATTGTTGAGTTATGGACAGGGAGGAGTGGAATGGGATTGTGCTGTGCAGATATGGACCGGGGGAGAATTGAATGGTAGTGTGGATCGTGGAGATACGGACAAGAGAGTGTGGAATGGGTGTGTGTAGTGTGGAGATATTGTTAGGGGAGAGTGGAATGGGAGTGTGGATTGTGGAGTTAAGGACATTTTAGAGTGGAATGGGAGTGTGGATTGTGGAGTTAAAGACAGGGGAGAGTGGAATGGGAGTGTGGATTGTGGAGTTAAAGACAGGGGAGAGTGGAATGGGAGTGTGAACTGTGGTGTTATTGTCAGCTGTGAACACAATGTGATTCTGGGTTATGGAATTATGGACAAAGGAGATTGTAATGGGAGTATAGATTGTGGAGTTATGGAGTTATGGACATTGTGGAGTGGAATGGGAATATGGATTGTTGAGTTATTGACAGGGGAGAGTGGAATGGGAGTGTGGACTGAGAAGTTGAGGACCAGAGGGAGAGTGGAATAGGAGTGAGGATAGTGGAGTTATGGACAGGGGAGAGTGGAATGGGAGGGTGAACTGTGGAGTTATGGACAGTGGAGTGTGGAATGGGAGTGTGGATTGTGGAGTTATGGAGTAATTTACCGGGGGAGGGTGGAATGGAAGTGTGGATTGTGGCGTCGTGGACATGGGAGAGTGGAATGGGAGTATGGATTGTTGAGTTATGGACTGTGGAAAGTGGAATGGGAGTGGATATTGTGGAATTATGGACAGGTGAGAGTGGATTGTGGTGGTATGGACAAGGAAGAGTTAATGGGAGTATGAATTGTGGATATTTTGTTCCAGGAGGGTGGAATGGGAGTGTGGATTGTGGATTTATGGAAATGAAAGAGTGGAATGGGAGTATGGATAATGGAGTTAAGGACAGGGGAGACTGGAATGGGAGTGTGGATTGTGGAATTATGGACAGAGGAGAGTTGAATAGGAGTATGGATTGTGGAGTTACGACGGCGGAGATTGGAAAGGGAGTATGGATTTTGGAGTTATGGACAGCGGGAATGTGGAATGGGAGTTGTATTGTTGGCTTATGGACAGCTGAGTGTGGAATGGGATTGTGGATTGTGGCGTTATGGTGTAATGGACAAGGGAGTGTGAAATAAAAGTATGGACTGTGGAGTTATGTACAAGGGGGAGTGGATTGAGTGTGTGTTTTGTGGAGATATTGTTAGGGGAGAGTGGAATGGCAGTGTGGATTGTGGAGTTATGGACGGCGGTGGAGACTGGAATGGGAGTATGGATTTTTAGTGTTGTGGACAAGGGAGATTGGAATGGGAGTGTGGATTGTGGAGTTATAGGCAGGGGAGACTGGAATGGGAGTACGGATTGTGGAGTTATGGACAGGGGGAGAGTGGAATGGTAGTGTGAATTTTGGAGATATGGACAAGGGAGAGCGAAATATGAGTATGGATTGCGAAGTTATGGACGGGGTGAGTGGAATGGGAGTGTGGTGTGTGGAATTATGGACATGGGAGAGTGGAATGGGAGTACGGCTTGTGCAGTTATGGAGTTATGGACAATAGAGTGTGACTTGGTATTATGGACTGTGGAGTTATGTACAGGGAGAATGGAATGGGAGTGTGGTTTTTGGAGTAATGGAAGGTGTATGAGTGGAATGGCAGTGTGGATTGTGGTGTTATGGAGATGAGGGGAGTGGAAATGGAGTATGGATTTTGGAGTTATGGAGTGATGGACGAGGGGGTGGAAAGCGAATGTGGATTGTGCAGATATGGACAAGGGAGTGTGAATTGGTAGTATGGATTGTGGATTTATGGACATTGGGGAGTGGAATGGGAGTATGGATTGTGAGTTATTGACATGGGAGATTAAAATAAGTGTACGGATCGTGGAATTGATGATAATACATAAATATTTAGAAGAATCCGTAACTTTAAAAAGAACGTCATCATATACAGAAGCAGAACCATTTAAAGGAAATAATTCACTTTTATGCTGGTTTAATTTATATCCTGAAAACGTTTCAAATTCATTTAATAATTTCAATAAACTGGGAATAGATTCTTCAGGATTCAAAATATAAACCAAGAGATCATCCGCTTAAAGGGAAATCTTATGAATAGTCCCCTTTATGGAAATTCCTTGAATAACTTTAGCTTCACGAAGTGCAATAGCCAATGGTTCCAACATCAAATTAAAAAACAAAGGGCTGAACGGACATCTTAATACGGTGATCTCAGCCACATACATTCCAACTAATAACATTATCTGTTTAAGTACCATTGAATATTGTTTTTAAACTGGAAAATACATGCATACCATTATGGGGAGAGTGGAATGGGAGTGTGGATTGCGGAGTTATGGACAAGGGAGAGTGGAATAGGAATGTGGATTGTGGAGTTATGCACATTGGGAGAGTGGAAAGGGTGTGTGGATTGTGGATTTATGGACATTGGGGAGCAGAATGGGAGTATGGATTGTTGAGTTATTGACTGGGGAGATTAAAATATGTGTATGGATCGTGGAATTGATGATAATACATAAATATTTAAAAGAATCCGTAACTTTAAAAGGAATGTCATCATATATAGAAGCAGAATCATTTAAAGGAAATAATTCACTTTTATGTTGGTTTAATTTATATCCTGAAAACGTTTCAAATTCATTTAATAATTTCAATAAACTAGCAATAGATTCTTCAGGATTCAAAACATAAACCAAGAGATCATCCTCATAAAGGGAAATCTTATAAGTAGTTCCATTTATGGAAATTCCTTGAATAACTTTAGCTTAACGAAGTGCAATATCCAATGGTTCCAACATCAAATTAAATAACAAAGGGCTTAACGGACATCCTAATAGATCCTAATGGATTCCAGCCACATACATTCCATCTAATAACATTTATCTGTTAAAATACCTTTGAACATTGTTTTTAAACATGAAAATACATGCTTACCATCATGGGGAGAGTGGAATGGGTGTGTGGATTTTGGAGTTATGGACCAGGGAGAGGGAAATGGGAGTATGGATTGTGAAGTTATTGATACGGGAGAGTGGAATGGAAGTATGGAGTATGGAATTATGGACATGGAAGAGTGGAATGGGAGTGTGGATTGTGGAGTTTTAGACATTGGAGAGTGGAATGGGAGGATGGATTGTGGAGTTATGGACATGGGAGAGTGGAATGGGAATATGGCTTGTGCAGTTATGGAGTTATGGACAATGGAGTGTGAATTGGTATAATGGACTGTGGAGTTATGTTCAGGGGGAATTGAATGGGTGTGTGGTTTTTGGAGTTATGGAAGGTGTATGAGTGGAATGGCCGTGTGGATTGTGGTGTTATGGACATGAGGAGAGTGGAAATGGAGTATGGATTTTGGAGTTATGGAGTGATGGAAGACGGGGTGGAAAGCCAGTGTGGATTGTGCAGATATGGACAAGGGAGACTGGAATGGGAGTATGGTATGTGGAGTTATGGAGTTATGGACAAGGGAGTATGAATTGCTAGTATGGATTGTGGATTTATGGGCATTGGGGAGTGGAATGGGAGTATGGATTGTGAGTTATTGACAGGGGAGATTAAAATAAGTGTATGGATCGTGGAATTGATGATAATACATAACTACTTAGAAGAATCTGTAACTTTAAAAGGAATGTCATCATTTACAGAAGCAGAAACATTTAAAGGAAATAATTCACTTTTTTGCTGGTTTAATTTATATCCTGAAAACATTTCACATTCATTTAATAACTTCGGTAAACTAGGGATAGATTCTTGAGGATTCAAAACATAAACCAAGAGATCATCCGCATAAAGGGAAATCTTATGAATAGTCCCATTTGTGGAAATTCCTTGAATAACTTTAGCTTCACGAAGTGCAATAGCCAATGGTTCCAACATCAAATTAAATAACAAAGGGCTTAACGGACATCCTAATAGATCCTAATGGATTCCAGCCACACACATTCCAACTAATAACATTTATCTGTTAAAGTACCTTTGAACATTGTCTTTAAACACGAAAATACATGCATACCATTATGGGGAGAGTGGAATGGGAGTGTGGATTTTGGAGTTATGAACCAGGGAGAGGGAAATGGGAGTGTGGATTGTGAAGTTATGGACAGGGAGAGTGGAATAGGAATATGGATTGTGGAGTTATTGACAGGGAGGGTGGAATGGGAGTGTGGACTATGGAGATATGGACAGGGACAGTGGAATAGGAGTGTGGATTCTGGAGATGTCGACCAGGGAGAGGGAAATAGGAGTATGGATTGTGAAGTTATTGATACGGGAGAGTGGAATGGTAGTGCAGACTGTGGAGTTATGGACGGGGGAATGTAGAATGGGCGTGTGGATTGTGGAGTTATGGACAGAGAGAGACTGGAATGGGAGTATGGAGTATGGAGTTATGGACAGGGGAAAGTGGAATGGAAGTGTGGATCGTCGAGTTATGAAAATGGTAGAGTGGAATGGGAGAGTCCATTGTGGAGTTAATGACAGGAGAGAGTGGAATGGGAGTATGGATTGTGGAGATATGTAGTTATGGACATAGGGGAGTGGAATGGGAATATGGATTGCGGAGTTATGGACATTGACAGTGCAAATGGAGTGTGGATTGTTGAGTTATGGACAGGGAAGAGTGGAATGGGATTGTGGCTGTGCAGACATGGACAGGGGGAGAGTGGAATCAGAGTGTGGATTGTGGAGTGATGGACGAGGGAGAGTGGAATGGGAGGGTGAACTGTGGAGTTATGGACAAGGGAGTGTGAAATGAGAGTGTGGATTGTGCCGTTGTGGACATGGGAGAGTGGAATGGGAGTATGGATTGTTGAGTTACGGATAGTGGAGAGTGGAATGGGAGTATGTATTGTTGAATTATGGACAGGTGAGAGTGGATTATGGCGGTATGGACAATGCAGAGTTAATGGGAGTATGAATTGTGGATATTTTGTTCCAGGAGGGTGGAATAGGAGTGTGGATTGTGGAGTTATGAAAATGAAAGAGTGGAATGGGAGTGTGGATAATGGAGTTAAGGACAGGGGAGACTGGAATGGGAGTGTGGATTGTGCAATTATGGACAGGTGAGAGTGGACTGTGGAATTATGGTCAGGGAGAGTGGAATGGGGGTATGGATTTTGGAGTTATGGACAGGGGGAACGTGGAATGGGAGTTGTATTTTGGAGTTATAGAAGGGGTGTGAGTTGAATGGGATTGTGGATTGTGGTATATTGGACAGGGGAGACTGGAATGGGAGAATGGATTGTAGAGTTATGGACTGGGGAGAGTTGAATGGGAGTATGGATTGTGGAGTTAGGACGGCGGAGACTGGAAAGAGAGTATGGATTTTGGAGGTATGGACAGCGGGAATGTTAAATGGGAGTTGGTATTGTGGGCTTATGGACAGCTGAGTGTAGAATGGGATTGTGGATTGCGGAGTTACTATACAGGGGATAGTGGATTCGGAGTGTGGATTATGGAGTTATGGACATGGTAGAGTGGAATTGGAGTTTTGAATATGGAGTTGTGGACATGGGAGAGTGGAATGGGAGTGTGGATTGTGGAGTTATGGTGTAGTGAACAAGGGAGTGTGAAATGAGAGTATGGACTGTGGAGTTATGTACAAGGGGGAGTGGATTGGTTGTGTGTTTAGTGGAGATATTGTTAGGGGTGAATGGAATGGCAGTGTGGATTGTGGAGTTACGGACGGCAGCAGAGGCTGGAATGGGAGTATGGATTTTTGGTGTTGTGGACAAGGGAGAGTGGAATGGGAGTGTGGATTGTGGAGTTATGGACATTGGAGAGTGGAATGGGAGGATGGATTGTTGCGTTATAGATATGGGAGACTAAAATGTGTGTATGGATCGTGGAATTTTGGATGGTGTGAGCGGAATGGGAGTATGGATTGTGGAGTTATAGACGGGAGACTGGAATGGGAGTATGGCTTGTTCAGTTATGGAGTTATGGACAATGGAGTGTGAATTGGTATTATGGACTGTGGAGTTATGTACATGGGGGAATGGAAAAGGAGTGTAGTTTTTGGAGTTATGGAAGGTGTATGAGTGGAATGGCAGTGTGGATTGTGGTGTTATGCACATGAGGAGAGTGGAAATGGAGTATGGATTTTGCAGTTATGGAGTGATGGAAGACGGGGTGGAAAGCGAGTGTGGATTGTGCAGATATGAACAAGGGAGACTGGAATGGGAGTGTGGTTTGTGGAGTTATTGATACGGGAGAGTGGAATGGTAGTGCGGACTGTGAAGTTATGGGCAGGGGAATGTGGAATGGGAGTGTGGATTGTGGAGTTTTGAAAATGATAGTGTGGTATTGGAGAATCCATTGTGGAGTTAATGACAGGAGAGAGTGGAATGGGAGTATGGATTGTGGAGATATGTAGTTATGGACATTCGGGAGTGGAATGGGAGTATGGATTGTGGAGTTCTGGACATTGACAGTGCAAATGGAGTGTGCATTGTTGAGTTATGGACAGGGAAGTGTGGAATTGGATTGTGGCTGTGCAGACATGGACAGGGGGAGAGTGGTATAGGAGTGTAGATTGTGGAGTGATGGACGGGAGAGAGTGAAATGGGAGGGTGAACTGTGGAGTTATGGACAGGCGAGTGTGGAATGGGAGTGTGGATTGTCAGTTATGGATAGTGGAGAGTTGAATGGGAGTGTGGATTGTGCCGTTGTGGACATGGGAGAGTTGAATGGTAGTATGTATTGTGGAATTATGGACAGGTGAGAGTGGATTATGGTGGTATGGACAATGCAGAGTTAATGGGAGTATGAATTGTGGATATTTTGTTCCAGGAGGGTGGAATAGGAGTGTGGATTGTGGAGTTATGAAAATGAAAGAGTGGAATGGGAGTGTGGATAATGGAGTTAAGGACAGGGGAGACTGGAATGGGAGTGTGGATTGTGGAATTATGGACAGGTGAGAGTGGACTGTGGAATTATGTTCAGGGAGAGTGGAATGGGGGTATGGATTTTGGAGTTATGGACAGGGGGAACGTGGAATGGGAGTTGTATTTTGGAGTTATGGAAGGGGTGAGAGTTGAATGGGATTGTGGATTGTGGTATAATGTGCAGGGAAGACTGGAATAGGAATATGGATTGTAGAGTTATGGACTGGGGAGAGTGGAATCGTAGTGTGAACTGTGAAATTATGGACAGAGGAGAATTGAATGGGAGTATGGATTGTGGAGTTAGGACGGCGGAGACTGGAAAGAGAGTATGGATTTTGGGTGTATTGACAGCGGGAATGTTAAATGGGAGTTTGTATTGTGGGTTTATGGACAGCTGAGTGTGGAATGGGAGTGTGGATTGTGGAGTTATGGGCATTGCGGAGTGGAATGGGAGTATGGATTGTGGTGTTATGGACATGAAGAGAGTGGAAATGGAATATGGATTTTGGAGTTATAGAGTGATGGAAGGCGGGGTGGAAAGCGAGTGCGGAGTGGAAAGGGAGACTGGAATGGGAGTGTGGTTTGTGGAGTTATGGGCATTGGGGAGTGGAATGGGAGTATGGATTGTGAGTTATTGACAGGGGAGATTAAAATAAGTGTATGGATCGTGGAATTGATGATAATACATAAATATTTAGAAGAATCTGTAACTTTAAAAGGAATGTCATCATTTACAGAAGCAGAATCATTTAAAGGAAATAATTTACTTTTTTACTGGTTTAATTTATATTCTGAAAACGTTTCACATTCATTTAATAACTTCATTAAATTAGGAATAGATTCTTCAGGATTCAAAACATAAACCAAGAGATCATCCGCATAAAGGGAAATCTGATGAATAGTCCCCTTTATGGAAATTCCTTGAATAACTTTAGCTTCACGAAGTGCAATAGCCAATGGTTCCAACATCAAATTAAATAACAAAGGGCTTAACGGACATCCTAATAGATCCTAATGGATTCCATCTAATAACATTTATCTGTTAAAATATCTTTGAACATTGTTTTTAAACATGAAAATACATGCTTACCATTATGGAGAGAGTGGAATGGGCGTGTGGATTTTGGAGTTATGGACCAGGGAGAGGGAAATGGGAGTATGGATTGTGAAGTTATTGATATGGGAGAGTAGAATGGGAGTGTGGTTTGTGGAGATATGGACCAGGGAGAGGGACATGGGAGTATGGATTGTGAAGTTATTGATACGGGAGAGTGGAATGGGAGTATGGAGTATGGAATTATGGACAGGGGAAAGTGGAATGGAAGTGTGGATTGTGGAGTTATGAAAATGTTAGTGTGGAATGGGAGAGTCCACTGTGGAGTTTATGAGAGGGGAGAATGGAATTGGAGTATGGATTGTGGATATATGTAGTTATGGACATTGGGGACTGGAATGGAAATATGGATTGTGGAGTTCTGGACATTGACAATGCAAATGGAGTGTGGATTGTGGAGTTACTATACAGGGGATAGTGGAATGGGAGTGTGGATTATGGAGTTATGGACATGGTAGAGTGGATTTGGAGGTTTGAATTGTTGAGTTATGGACAGTGGAGAGTTGAATGGTAGTATGTATTGTGGAATAATGGACAGGTGAGAGTGGATTATGGCGGTATGGACAATGCAGAGTTAATGGGAGTATGAATTGTGGATATTTTGTTCCAGGAGGGTGGAATAGGAGTGTGGATTGTGGAGTTATGAAAATGAAAGAGTGGAATGGGAGTGTGGATAATGGAGTTAAGGACAGGGGAGACTGGAATGGGAGTGTGGATTGTGCAATTATGGACAGGTGAGAGTGGACTGTGAAGTTATGGTCAGGGAGAGTGGAATGGGGGTATGGATTTTGGAGTTATGGACAGGGGAAACGTGGAATGGGAGTTGTATTTTGGAGTTATGGAAGGGGTGAGAGTGGAATGGGATTGTGGATTGTGGTATAATGTGCAGGGGAGACTGGAATGGGAGTATGGATTGTAGACTTATGGACTGGGGAGAGTGGAATGGGAGTATGGATTATGGAGTTAGGATGGCGGAGACTGGAAAGAGAGTATGGATTTTGGATGTATTGACAGCGGGAATGTTAAATGGGAGTTTGTATTGTGGGCTTATGGACAGCTGAGTGTGGAATGGGATTGTGGATTGTGGAGTTACTATACAGGGGAGAGTGGAATGGGAGTGTGGATTGTGGAGTTATGGTGTAATGGACAAGGGAGTGTGAAATGAGAGTATGTACTGTGGAGTTATGTACAGGGTGGAGTGGATTGGGCATGTGTATTGTGGAGATATTGTTAGGGGAGAGTGGAATGGCAATGTGGATTGTGGAGTTACGGATGGCGGTGGAGACTGGAATGGGAGAATGGAGTTTTGGTGTTGTGGACAAGGGAGAGTGGAATGGGAGTGTGGATTGTGGAGTTATGGACATTGGAGAGTGGAATGGGAGAGTGGATTGCTGAGTTATTGACAGGGGAGACTAAAATGAGTGCATGGATCATGGAATTTTGGATAGGTGTGAGTGGAATGGGGGTATGGATTGTGGAGTTATAGACGGCAGACTGGAATGGGAGTATGGATTGTGGAGATATGGACGGGAGACTGGAATGGGAGTGTGGATTGTGGAGATATGGAGTTATGGACATGGGAGAGTGGAATGGGAGTGTGGATTGTGGAGTTATGGACATGGGAGAGTGGAATGGGAGTATGGCTTGTGCAGTTATGGAGTTATGGACAATGGAGAGTGAATTGGATTATGGACTGTGGAGTTATGTACAGGGGGAATGGAATGGGTGTGTGGTTTTTGGAGTTATGGAAGGTGTATGAGTGGAATGGCAGTGTGGATTGTGGTGTTATGGACATGAGGAGAGTGGAAATGGAGTATGGATTTTGGAGCTATAGAGTGATGGAAGGCGGGGTGGAAAGCGAGTGCGCAGTGGAAAGGGAGACTGGAATGGGAGGATGGATTGTTGAGTTATTGACGGGGAGACTAAAAGGAGTGCATGGATCGTGGAATTTTGGATAGGTGTGAGCGGAATGGGAGTATGGATTGTGGAGTTATAGACGGGAGACTGGAATGGGAGTATGGATTGTACAGTTATGGACAGGGGAGAGTGGAATGGGAGTGTGGATTGTGGAGATATGGAGTTATGGACAGGGAGAGTGGAATGGGAGTATGGCTTGTGCAGTTATGGAGTTATGGACAATGGAGTGTGAGTTGGTATTATGGACTGTGGAGTTATGTACAGGGGGAATAGAATGGGAGTGTGGCTTTTGGAGTTATGGAAGGTGTATGAGTGGAATGGCAGTGTGGATTGTGGTGTTATGGACATGAGGAGAGTGGAAATGGAGTATGGATTTTAGAGTTTTGGAGTGATGGAAGACGGGGTGGAAAGCGAGTGTGGATTGTGCAGATATGGACAAGGGAGACTGGAATGGGAGTGTGGTTTGTGGAGTTATGGAGTTATGGACAAGGGATTGTGAATTGGCACTATGGATTGTGGGTTTATGGACATTGGGGAGTGGAATGGGAGTATGGATTGTTGAGTTATTGACAGGGGAAATTTAAAATATGTGTATGGATTGTGGAATTGATGATAATACATAAATATTTAAAAGAATCCGTAACTTTAAAAGGAATGTCATCATATATAGAAGCAGAACCATTTAAAGAAAATAATTCAATTTTATGCTGCTTTAATTTATATCCTGAAAACGTTTCAAATTCATTTAATAATTTCAATAAACTAGGAATAGATTCTTCAGGATTCAAAACATAAACCAAGAGATCATATGCATAAAGGGAAATCTTATGAATAGTCCCCTTTATGGAAATTCCTTGAATAACTTTAGCTTCACGAAGTGTAATAGCCAATGGTTCCAACATCAAATTAAAAAACAAAGGGATCTCAGCCACATACATTCCAACTAATAACATTATCTGTTTAAGTACCATTGAATATTGTTTTTAAACTGGAAAATACATGCATACCATTATAGGGAGAGTGGAATGGGAGCGTGGATTGTGGAGTTATGGACAGAGAGAGACTGGAATGGGAGTATGGAGTATGGAATTATGGACAGGGGAAAGTGGAATGGGAGTGTGGATCGTGGAGTTATGAAAATGGTTGTGTGGAATGGGAGAGTCCACTATGGAGTTAATGACAGGGGAGAGTGGAATGGGAGTATGGATTGTGGAGATATGTAGTTATGGACATTGGGGATTGGAATGGGAATATGGATTGTGGAGTTTTGGACATTGAGAGTGGAAATGGAGTGTGGGTTGTTGAGAATGAACAGGGGAGAGTGGAATGAGATTGTGGCTGTGCAGATATGGACCGGGGGAGAGTGGAATGGGAGTGTGGATTGTGAAGTTATTGACGGGGGAATGTGGAATGGTAGTGCGGACTGTGGAGTTATTGACGGGGGAATGTGGAATGGGAGTGTGGATTGTGGAGTTATGGACAGGGGTGAGTGGAATAAGAGTGTGGATTGTGGAGATATTATTAGGGGAGAGTGGAATGGGAGTGTGGATCGTGGAGTTATGGAAATGGTAGTGTGGAACGGGAGTGTGGACTGTGGAGTTAATGACAGGGGAGAGTGGAATGGGAGTATGGATTGTGGAAATATGGAGTTATGGACATTAGGGAGTGGAATGGGAATATGGATTGTGGAGTTATGGACATTTAGAGTGCAAAAGGAGTGTGGATTGTTGAGTTATGGACAGGGAAGAGTGGAATGGGATTGTGGCTGTGCAGATATGGACCTGGGGAGAGTTGAACGGGAGTGTGGATTGTGAAGTTGTGGGCAGAGGGAGCATGGAATAGGAGTGTGGATTGTGGAGTTATGGACGGGGGAGAGTGAAATAGGTGTATGGATCTTGGAGCTATGGAGAGGAGGAAAGAGGAATGTGTGTATGGATTTTTGATTTATTGAGTACTGGACAGGGGAGAGTGGAATGGGTGCGTGTATTGTGGAGATATTGTTAGGGGAGAGTGAAATGGGAGTGTGGATTGTGGAGTTATGGACATTTTAGAGTGGAATGGGAGTGTGGATTGTGAAATTGTGGACAGAGGGGGAGTGGAACTGGAATGTGGACTGTGGTGTTATTGTCAGCTGAGAATCGAATGCGAGTCTGGGTTGTGGAGTTATGGACAAGGGAGATTGTAATGGGAGTATGGATTGTGGAGTTATGGAGTTATGGACATTGAGGTGTGGAACGGGAATATGGATTGTGGAGTTTTGGACATTGAGAGTGGAAATGGAGTGTGGTTTGTTGAGAATGAACAGGGGAGAGTGGAATGAGATTGTGGCTGTGCAGATATGGACCGGGGGAGAGTGGAATGGGAGTGTGGATTGAGAAGTTATGGACAGGGGAGAGTGGAATGGGAGTGTGGATTGAGAAGTTATGGACCGGGGGAGAGTGGAATGGGAGTGTGGATTGAGAAGTTATGGACGGGGGAGAGTGGAATGGGAGTGCGAACTGTGGAGTTATGGACAGGGAAGAGCGGAATGGGTGTGTGAATTGTTGGATATATTGTTCCAGAAGAGTGGAATGGGAGTGTGGATTGTGGAGTTATGGAGTGATTTACTGGTGGAGGGTGGAATGGGAGTGTGGATTGTGGAGTAATGGACAGGGTAGAGTGGAATTGGAGTTTTGAATATGGAGTTGTGGACACGGGGAGAGTGGAATGGGAGTGTGGATTGTGGAGTTATGGTGTAGTGGACAAGGGACTGTGAAATGAGAGTATGGACTGTGGAGTTATGTACAGGGGGGAATGGATTGGGTGTGTGTTTTGTGGAGATATTGTTAGGGGAGAGTGGAATGGCAGTATGGATCCTGGAGTTACGGACGGCGGCAGAGACTGGAATGGGAGAACAGATTTCTGGTGTTGTGGACAAGGGAGAGTGGAATGGGAGTGTTGATTGTGGAGTTATGGACATTGGAGAGTGGAATGGGAGTATGGATTGTGGAGCTATGGACATGGAAGCGTGGAATGTGAGGATGGATTGTTGAGTTATTGACAGGGAAGACTAAAATGGGTGTATGGATCGTGGAATTTTGGACAGGTATGAGCGGAATGGGAGTATGGATTGTGGAGTTATAGACGGGGAGACTGGAATGGGAGTGTGGATTGTGGAGTTATGGACAGGGAGAGTGGAATGGGAGTGTGGATTGTGGAGTTATTGACAGGGAGAGTGGAATGGGAGTGTGGATTGTGGAGTTATGGATTTATGGAAAGAGTGGAATTAGAGTGTGGATTCTGGAGTTTTAGACAGGGGACAGTAGAATTTGAGTGAGGATTGTGTGGTAATGGACATTGGAGAGTAAAATGGGTGTATGGATGGTGGAGTTATGGAGTATTGGACAGGGGGAGAGTGGAATGGCAGTGTGGATTGTGGAGATATGGACAAGGCAGAGTGGAATGGTAGTGTGGATTGTGGAGTTATGGACAGGGGGAGAGTGGAATGGGAGTATGGGTTGTTGAGGTATGGACAGGGGAGCCTGGAATGGGTGTATGATATTGGTAACAAAGTTGATTGCTCCATTAAGAATAAACAAGATGATAAGTAAGAGGTGGAGAGTTTCTAAAATGCATCTATTTTAATGCTAGGACCATTGTAAGAAAGGTGGATGAGCTTAGAGCATGGATTAATACCTGGAAGTATGATGTTGTAGCTATTAGTGTAATGTGGTTGCAAGAGGGGTATGATTGGCCAATAAATATTCCAGGATTTTGTTGCTTCAGGTGTGATAGAATAGGAGGGGCAAGAAGGGGAGGTGTTGCATTGCTTGTCAGAGAAAATATAACAGTGGTGCTCTGGCAGGATAGATTAGTGGACTCGTCTAGGGAGGCTATTTGGGTTGAATTGAGAAATAGGAAAGGAGTTGTGACGCTTATAGGGGTATATATAGACCATCTAATGGGGACCGAGAACTGGAGGAGCAAATTTGTAAGGAGATAGCAGTTATTTGTACTAAGCACTAGGTTGTAATTGTGGGAGATTTTAATTTTCCACACATAGACTGGGAAGCCCATTCTGTAAAAGGGCTGGATGCTTTGGAGTTTGTCAAATGTGTGCAAGATAGTTTTTTGCAGCAATACACAGAGGTACCAACTAGAGAAGGGGCAGCTTTGAATCTTCTGTTCGGGAATGACATAGGACAGGTGACAGAGGTTTGTGTTGGGGAGCACTTCGGGTCCAGTGATCACAATGCCATTAGTTTCAATATAATTATGGGGAAGGATAGGACTGGACCCAGGTTTGAGATTTTTGATTGGAGAAAGGCTAACTTTGAGGAGATGCGAAAGGATTTGGAAGGAGTGGATTGGGACAATTTGTTTTATGGGAAGGATGTAATAGAGAAATGGAGGTCATTTAAAAGTGAAATTTTGAGGGTACAGGATCTTTATGTTCCTGTTAGGTTGAAAGGAAAGGTTAAAAGTTTGAGAGAGCCATGGTTTTCAAGGGATATTGGAAAGTTGGTTCAGAAAAAGAGAGGGATCTACAATACATATAGGCAGCTGGAGTTAATGAGGTGCTCGAGGAATATAAAGAATGTAAAAAGAATCTTGAGAAAGAAATTAGAAAAGCTAAAAGAAGGTACAAGGCTGCTTTGGCAAGTAAGGTGAAAATAAATCCAAAGAGTTTCTACAGTTATGTTAATAGCAAAAGGATAGTAAGGGATAAAATTGGTCCCTTAGAGAATCAGTGTGGACGGCTATGTGCAGAGCCAAAAGAGATGGGGGAGATTTTGAACAATTTCTTTTCTTCGGTATGCACTAAGGAGAAGGATCTGAATTGTGTAAAATAAAGGAAACAAGAAAGGTCCGTATGGAAAGTATGACGATTAAAGAAGAGGAAGTACTGGCATTTTTAAGGAATATAAAAGTGGATAAGTCTCCGGGTCCAGACAAGATATTCCCTAGGACCCTGAGGGAAGTTAGTGTAGAAATAGCAGGGGCTCTGACAGAAATATTTCAAATGTCATTAGAAATGGGGATGGTGCCGGAGGATTGGCGTATTGCTCATGTGGTTCCATTGTTTATAAAGGGTTCTAAGAGTAAACCTAGCAATTATTGGCCTGTGAGTTTGACGTCAGTGGTGAGTAAATTAATGGAAAGTATTCTTAGAGATGGCATATATAATTATCTGGATAGACTAGGTCTGATTATGAACAGTCAACATGGATTTGTGCGTGGAAGATCATGCTTGACAAATCTTATTGAATTTTTTGATGAGGTTTCCAAGAAAGTTGATGAGGGTAAAGTGGTGGATGGTGTCTATATGGACTTTAGAAAGGCCTTTGACAAGGTTCCACATGGAAGGTTAGTTAGGAAGGTTCAATTGTTAGGCATTAATAATCGAAGTAGTAAAGTGGATTCAGCAGTGGCTGGATGGGAGATGCCAGAGAGTAGTGGTGGATAACTGTGTGTCAGATTGGAGGACGGTGTGTAGCAGTGTGCCTCAGGGATCTGTACTGGGTCCAGTGTTGTTTGTCATATATATTAATGATCTGGATAATGGGGTGGTAAATTGGATTAGTAAGTATGCAGATGACACTAAGATAGGTGGCGTTGTGGATAATGAAGTAGGTTTTCAAAGCTTGCAGAGAGATTTAGGCCAGTTAGAAGAGTGGGCTGAAAGATGGCAGATGGAGTTTAATGCTGAAAGATGTGAGGTGCTACAGATTGGTAGGATTAATCAAAATAGGACATACATGGTAAATATAGAAACATAGAAACATAGAAAATAGGTGCAGGAGTAGGCCATTCGGCCCTTCGAGCCTGCACCGCCATTTATTATGATCATGGCTGATCATCCAACTCAGAACCCCGCCCCAGCCTTCCCTCCATACCCACTGACCCCTGTAGCCACAAGGGCCATATCTAACTTCCTTTTAAACATAGCTAATGAACTGGCCTCAACAGTTTGCTGTGGCAGAGAATTCCACAGATTCACCACTCTCTGTGTGAAGAAGTTTTTCCTAACCTCGGTCCTAAAAGGCTTCCCCTCTATCCTCAAACTGTGACCCCTCGTTCTAGACCTCCCCAACATCGGGAACAATCTTCCCGCATCTAGCCTGTCCAATCCCTTTAGGATCTTATACGTTTCAATCAGATCCCCCCTCAATCTTCTAAATTCCAACGAGTACAAGCCCAGTTCATCCAGTCTTTCTTCATATGAAAGACCTGCCATCCCAGGAATCAATCTGGTGAACCTTCTTTGTACTCCCTCTATGGCAAAGATGTCTTTCCTCAGATTAGGGGACCAAAACTGCACACAATACTCCAGGTGTGGTCTCACCAAGGCCTTGTACAACTGCAGTAGTACCTCCCTGCTCCTGTACTCGAATCCTCTCGCTATAAATGCCAGCATACCGTTCGCCTTTTTCACCGCCTGCTGTACCTGCATGCCCACTTTCAATGACTGGTGTATAATGACACCCAAGTCTCGTTGCACCTCCCCTTTTCCTAATCGGCCACCATTCAGATAATAATCTGTTTTCCTATTTTTGCCACCAAAGTGGATAACTTCACATTTATCCACATTAAATTGCATCTGCCATGAGTTTGCCCACTCACCCAACCTATCCAAGTCACCCTGCATCCTCTTAGCATCCTCCTCACTGCTAACACTGCCACCCAGCTTCGTGTCATCCGCAAACTTGGAGATGCTGCATTTAATTCCCTCATCCAAGTCATTAATATATATTGTAAACAACTGGGGTCCCAGCACTGAGCCTTGCGGTACCCCACTAGTCACCGCCTGCCATTCTGAAAAGGTCCCGTTTATTCCCACTCTTTGCTTCCTGTCTGCTAACCAATTCTCCACCCACACCAATACCTTACCCCCAATACCGTGTGCTTTAAGTTTGCACACTAATCTCCTATGTGGGACCTTGTCAAAAGCCTTTTGAAAATCCAAATATACCACATCCACTGGTTCTCCCCTATCCACTCTACTAGTTACATCCTCAAAAAATTCTATGAGATTCGTCAGACATGATTTTCCTTTCACAAATCCATGCTGACTTTGTCCGATCATTTCACCACTTTCCAAATGTGCTGTTATCACATCCTTGATAACTGACTCCAGCAGTTTCCCCACCACCGACGTTAGGCTAACCGGCCTATAATTCCCCGGTTTCTCTCTCCCTCCTTTTTTAAAAAGTGGGGTTACATTAGCCACCCTCCAATCCTCAGGAACTAGTCCAGAATCTAATGAGTTTTGAAAAATTATCACTAATGCATCCACTATTTCTTGGGCCACTTCCTTAAGCACTCTGGGATGCAGACCATCTGGCCCTGGGGATTTATCTGCCTTCAATTCCTTCAATTTACCTAACACCACTTCCCTACTAACATGTATTTCGCTCAGTTCCTCCATCTAGTGCATTGAAGATAGTGCATTGAAGAATACTGTAGAACAGAGGGATCTAGGAATAATGGTGCATAGTTCCCTGAAGGTGGAATCTCATGTGGATAGGGTGTTGAAGAAAGCTTTTGGTATGTTGGCCTTTATTAATCAGAGCATTGAGTATAGGAGTTGGTATGTAATGTTGAAATTGTATAAGGCATTGGTAAGGCCAAATTTAGAGTATTATGTACAGTTCTGGTCACCGAATTATAGGAAAGATGTCAATAAAATTGAGAGAGTACTGAGGAGGTTTACTAAAATGTTGCCTGGGTTTCATCTCCTAAGTTACAGAGAAAGGTTGAACAAGTTAGGTCTTTATTCTTTGGAGCATAGAAGGTTGAGGGGGACTTGACAGAGGTGTTTAAAATTATGAGGGGGATTGATAGAGTTGACGTAGATAGGCTTTTTCCATTGAGAATGGGGGAGATTCAAACAAGAGGACATGAGTTGAGAGTTGAAGGGCAAAAGTTTAGGGATAACATGAGGGGGAACTTCTTTACTCAGAGAGTGGTAGCTGTGTGGAACGAGCTTCCAGCAGAAGTGGTTGAGGCAGGTTCGATGTTGTCGTTTAAAGTTAAATTGGACGGCTATATGGACAGGAAAGGAATAGAGGGTTATGGGCTGAGTGCAGGTCGGTGGGACTAGGTGAGAGTAAGAGTTTGGCATGGATGAGAAGGGTAGAGATGGCCTGTTTCCGTGCTGTAATTGTTATATGGTTATATGTTATGGATTGTGAAGTTATGGACGGGGGAGAGTGGAATGGGAGTGTGGATTGTGGAGTTAAGGACAGAGGAGAGTGGAATGGGAGTGTGGATTGTGGAGTTATGGATTTATGGACAAGGAAGAGTGTAATTAGAGTGTGGATTCTGGAGTTTTAGACAGGGGACAGTGGAATTGGAGTGAGGATTGTGGAGTTATGGACACTGGAGCGTGGAATGGGTGTATGGATTGTTGAGTTCTGGACAGGGGAACCTGGAATGGGTGTATGGATCGTGGAGTTATGGACGGGGGAGAGTGGAATGAGAGTGTGCATTTTGGAGTTATTAATGGGGTGAGTGGAATGGGGGTGTGGATTGTGGAGTTATGGACGGGGGTGTGTGGAATGGGAGTATGGATTGTAGAGTTATGGATGGGGTGTGTGGAATGGGAGTATGGATTGTGGAGTTATGGACGGGGAGAGTGGAATGAGAGTGTGCATTTTGGAGTTATGGATGGGGTGAGTGGAATGGTAGTGTGGATTGTGGAGTTATGGATGGGGTGAGTGGAATGGTAGTGTGGATTGTGGAGTTATGGACGGGGGTGAGTGGAATGGTAGTGTGGATTGCGGAGTCATGGACAGGGGTGTGTGGAATGGGAGTATGGATTGTGGAGTTATGGACAGAGCAAGAGTGGAATGGGAGTGTGCATTTTGGAGATATGCACAGGAGAGAGTGTAATGTAAGTGTGGATTGTTGATTTATGGACAGGGGGATAGTGGAATGGGAGCAAGGACTGTGAAGTTAATGACGTGTGAGAGTGGAATGGGTGTGTGGATTGTGGATTTATGGACAGGGGGGATTGGAATGGGAATGGTGCCTGAAGCTGGGAAATGATAGGTCAAAGTGACCAAGGTCTTGAGATTATGGATTCTTCCACAGGGAGGTGTTGATGGCAAAGGAAGAGGGTGAAGCAGTTGGAGGAATATACTTCATATGAGCAGATGCAGAATCTGGTAGAGCGGAAACAGATCAGCCATCAGCGCCCTGGTAATTAGGAAAGGAGTTATTCACCAGAAGCTGGAGAATTTGATATTTATTCCTTCAGAATGTGGAAAACCATGGTAGACTGTGGGCTTTGGAATCTGTAGGAGTTCTTCAGTGAACACCCACGCAGTGGAAAGACTGCTCAGACCTGTTGCAACCTACTCCTGAGCAGTATGTTCCCATTCCACTTTCCATCTTCTTCACTTCTTCAGATATGGGAATGATGACTTTGTTGTCATCATTGTGGTTATTGCATTACCCCAAAATCTGGAGTGATGGATATTTGAAAGAAGTGGTGGAACGGGATGCAAAGTTTTGATGGAGCAAATGGCCCATCTGTGATTTTAATACTTTGTTACAGCCCACATAAAAATAAATATAAATATTATAATGTGCAGATGTGAGTCTATTTCTTTCTATTTGTTTTGAGCTCAATTCACACTCCAGATCCTGATCCCAAGTTCAATTGTCTTCCATGGTTCAGCATAAGTTCCAGGTCCTGTGGCTTTCCCCAGCCAGCAGTGCATACATGAAGTGACATTTTATAATACTGTTTCAAAAGAGCCGGAAATCACACTATTTAACCAACATTCCTCTTCTGAGCACACATTTACCAACCATTTCCTCTGTATGCACTTACCTATTTGCATACACCCATTGCATGCTCTCCTGTGACTTTATGGGCTCCCTCTTCATTTCCTTTGGGGTACCAGAAACGTGCAGGTTGATATCCTAAATGTAACTGGCTAGCAGAAAGTTGAAGAGAATGTGGAGAGAATAAAACGTCAGATTAAAGTGAGAGGGAATGAGTTTGAAGAAGATGTGCAGGACAAGTACTTTACACAGAGGTTGGTGGTGCCTAGCATCCTGCTGTGGTAGTGAGGCAGATATGATTGAGGCATTAAAGAGGCTTTTAGCCAGCCATGTGAATGTACATGGAAGGATTTGAATATTGTGTCGGCAGAAGGGATTAGTTTAGTTGTACAGTTGAATTCTGATGTAATTATTTTTGCACAACATTTCTGGCAGAAGGGCTTGTTCCTGTATGTTCTTATATGCAGATTGACTGTAAATGGGTGGCTGTAAATGCTATAGTCCGAAGGGCCTGTTTCAATGCTGTATTGGAGGTCTCAGGCACAGGGGTTTCTCTCACTGGGTGGCAGAACAAAGCACTAAAGGAAGTGACTGAGGTGGGTACAATCACAGCGTTTTAAAAGCATTTGGGCACTCATATAGATTGGAAAGGAGTTGCCGGATATGGCTCAATGTGATCAAACATGATGGCCTCACTGTCAGTATGGATGCCCTGGGACGAAAGGGCCCATTTTTGTTCTGAACAACTGTTATGACTTTATGACACATTAATTGCGAACGTAGGATCCATAGAGTAGTGGTTATCACCTCTGCTTTCCATACAGAAGGTCCTGAGTTCAAGCCCGAGTGAAACTACACGTCCTTTGTGTGTGGCATGGCTGTGTGGTGCCAGTGCGATCTCAGTCGGGGTTTAATTCTCACCACTACCTGTAAGGAGCTCATATAATTTTCCCTTGACTGTGGGGTTCCGCTGGGTTCAAAGATGTGTGGGTAGGGTTGGTAAGTTGTGGGCACACAATACTGATGCCAGAAGTCTGGTGACACTTGTGGGTTGCTCTCAAAAAAATCCTCAGACTGTATATGTTGTTATGTGACAAATAAAACTAATTTAATCTTGTTTCAATTTTTTTTGCTTCTTCTTTTGAAGTCGGTAAAACTCAACTAAACTACAGTGACTTTACAATTAGGTACATTAAGTTCACAAAAGAATCCTTACATTTACAGTACAGTATTGACTGAAGTAATTCTGTTGACCAAGAAATTGTTGATTGTTGTTAAGTCCGACGACGTTCAGTTTCCCTTCAAGTGATGTGACCCAGCAATGCTGAAATAACCATCCATCTGTATCACACCACCCACCAAGGACAATAGAGGATAGACATGCTGAAAGTGGAGTAAGAAACAGAGCAGAACTTGAATTAACGGCTGAATTTCAACACTGGATGTGATAAACAAACAACCTCACCCACCACCAGCTCCACTCTTTGATGTTTCCTGTGCAGCTGCAAGAGGAAACTATTGCCCTTTTAGCTCTGCAAGGGTTCAAACATTATTTATAGGTGGTGCTGTGTATTTTGTTTCGATTGAGGAAATTGCTCATTGCACATGACAAGATCTCCTGCACAAGCAGCACCATTAGGTGACGATGTTATGGAACCTGATACTCAGAATGCATTTCCAGGCCCCGACCTTGAAGATTGCCATCCTTTTATCATTTATAATTTATTTATTTATGTTACCATTTATAAATTTGCAGACTACCAATTTCCCCCAGGATCAGTAAAGTATGACTATGACTACACCAGGGTTGTCGGTAAAAACCATAAGACATAGGAGCAGAATTAGGATGGAGGTGAGGAGGAACTGCTTTTCCCAGAGAGTGGTGAATCTGTGGAATTCTTTGCCCAATGAAGCAGTGGAGGCTACCCCAGTAAATATATTTATGACAAGGTTGGATAGGTTTTTGCGTAGTAGGGGAATTACTAGGTCTATGGGGAAAAGGCAGGAAAGTGGAGATGAGTGTGTTCAGATCAACCAGGGTGTTATTGAATGGCGGAGCATGCTAGATGGGCCAGATGGGCAACTCCTGCTCCTATTTCTTATGTTCTTATGAAAGTAATTAAGGAGCCAGTGCAGGGTACCCCTGTGGCCATCCCCTTTAACAACAGGAATATCACTTTGGATACTGTAGGGAGGGAGGAATGACCTAACAGAGGAAAGTCACAGTGGTCAGGTCACTGGCACCGAGACTGCTCTATGACTCAGAAGGTAAGTGGGGAGAAGATGCATGCTGTGGAGATAGGGGATTCATTTTTAGGGGAACAGAAAGGAGGTCTGTGGATAAGAACAAGATTCCTAGATGGTATGTTGCCTCCATGGTGCCAGGGTTTGGGATATCTCTGAATGAATCCTCAGCATTCTTAAGTGGGAGGGTGAATAGCCAGAAGACATGGTCCATGTAGGTACCAATGACATGGGTAGGTTGCGTGATGAGGTTCTGTATTGGGAGTTCAGGGAGTTATGTGTTAAGTTAAAGGGCAGGACCTCCAGGGTTGTGATCGCAGGATTACTACCCGGGCCACGTGCTAGTGAGGCCAGAACTAGGTAGATTGTACAGTTTAATACATGACTAAGGAGTTGGTGGAGGAAAGAGGGCATAAGAATTTTGGATCATTGGGTTCCCTTCCAGGGAAGGTGCGGCCTGTACAGAAGGGACAGTTTGCACCTGTACTGGAAGGGAACTAAAATCCTAGTGGGAAGGTTTGTTGATGCTGCACAGTGAGGTTTAAACTAGAGTTTCAGGGGAATGGGAAGGGGAACCAGACTGCCAGAAGAGGTCGTGAAGTGGTTGAAGAGACAGATATTGCTAAGAGCTCAGACGAGGTCAGGAATCAAAAGTTTGAGCATGGTACGAAAAAATCTAAAATGGTGAATGCTGTACAGGACTGAAGGTTTTATATTTGAATATGCGCAGAATATGGAATAAGGTAAATGTATTGCAGCACAGTTGCAGGTTGGCAGGTATGATGTTGTAGGCATGACTGAATCATGGCTGAAAGAAGATTATAGCTGGGAGCTGAATGTCCAAGGATAGGTGGGAAGGCAGAGGAGTAGCATTGCTCCGTTGGTAAAAATTGAAATCAAATCATTAGAAAGAGGTGACCTACAATTGGAAGGTGGTGAATCATTGTGAACAGAGCTAGGAAACTGCAAGGGTAAAAAGAGTTTCATACAGACCCCCAAACAATAGTAAGGATATTGCCTACAAATTACAATGGGAGATAGAAAATGCATGCCAAAAGGGCAATATTACAATAGTCATGGGGGATTTCAATATGCAGGTAGATTGGGGAAAATCAGGTTGGTGCTGGATTCCAAGATGAGGAATTTCTAGAGTGCCTATGAGATGGCTTTTCAGAGCAGCTTGTGGTTTGGCTCACTTGGGGATCAGCAATTATGGATTGAGTGTTGTCCAACAAACCAGAATTTATTAGTGAGCTTAAGGTAAAACAACCCTGAAGGCAAAGTGAACACAATATGATCAAATTCACTGTGCAATTTGAGAACAAGAAGTTAAAGTTAGATGTATCAGTATTACAGTGGAGTAAAAGGAATTTACAGAGGCATGAGAGAGGAGCTGGCCAGAATTGATTGGAAAAGAACACCAGCAGGGATGACGGCAGAGCAGCAATGGCTGGAATTTCTGGAAGCAATTCAGAAGGCACAGGATATATACATCCCAAAGAGGAAGAAGCATTCTAAAGGAAAGATGACACAACCATGGATAACAAGGGAAGTCAAACACATCTTCAGGGGAGAGGTGCCTCAGAAAGGCAGCGTCCATTATTTAGGACCTCTAGCACCCAGGGTATGCTCTTTTCTCACTGTTAATAGAGGGAAGGCTGGGGCGGGGTTCTGAGTTGGATGATCAGCCATGATCATAATAAATGGCGGTGCAGGCTCGAAGGGCCGAATGGCCTACTCCTGCACCTATTTTCTATGTTCTATGTTTCTATGTTTAACATTAGGTAGGAGGTACAGAGCCTGAAGGCACACACTCAGCAATTCAGGAACAATTTCTTCCCCTTTGCCATCTGATCCCTAAAAGGACATTGAACCTTTGGACCCTCACGTATTTTAATATACAATATTTCTGTTTTTGCATGTTTTTTAATCTATTCAATATACATACTGTTATTTATTTATTGTTGTTATTTTATTTTATTTCTCTTCTATATTATGTATTACATTGAACTGCTGCTGATAAGTTAGTAAACTTCACATCACATGCTGGTGATAATAAACCTGATTCTGATTCTGAATCTGACTATAATAGAGCAAAGATTAGTGGGAAGTTAGAGGATTGGGAAGCTTTCAAACACCAACAGAAGGCAACTAAAAAAGTCATTAAGAAGGTAAAGATGGAATACAAATATAAGTTAGCCAATAATATTAAAGAGGATATGAAAAGCTTCTTCAGATACATAAAGTATAAAAGAGAGATGAGAGTGGATATCAGACCACCGGAAAATGATGCTGGAGATATAGCAATGGCGGGTGAACTGAATAAGTATTTTGCATCCGTCTTCACTGTGGAAGACACTAGCAGTATGGTGGAAGTTCCAGGTGTCAGGGGTCATGAAGTCTGTGAAGTTACCATAACCAGTGAGAAGTTCTTGAGAAACTGAAAGGTCACCTGGTCCAAATGGTGTACACCCCAGGTTCTGAAAGAGGTGGATGTTGAGAACCTAGAGGCATTAGTAATGACCTTTCGAGAATCACTAGATTCTGGAATGGTTCTGAAAGATTTGAAAATTGCAAATGTCATTCCATACTTCAAGAAGGGAGAGAGGCAGAGGAAAGGAAATTATAGGCCAGTTAGTCTGACCACAGTGGTTGGAAAGATGTTGGAGTCGATTATTAAGGATGAGGTCTCAGGGTATTTGGAGACACGGGATAAAATAGGCTGTAGTCAGCGTGGTTTCAACAAGGGAAAATCTCACCTGACAAATCTGTTGGAATTCTTTGAAGACACAACAAGGAGGAAAGACCAAGGAGAATTGGTTGATGTTGCGGGCCTAGATTTTCAGAAAGCCTTTGACAAGGTGCCACACATGAGGCTGCTTATCAAACTACGAGCCCATGGTATCACAGGAAAGATTCTAGCATAGTTAAGCAGTGGCACGAGGCAAAAAATGGGAATAAAGGGAGGTGTTTCAGACTGGCTGCCGGTAACTAGTGGTGTCCCACAGGGTTCTGTGTTGGGAAGAATTCTTTTTACATTATATGTCAATGATTTGAATGATGGAATTGATGGCTTTGTTGCAAAGTTTGCAGACAATATGAAGATAGGTGGAGGGGCAGGTAGTTGTGAGGAAGTAGAGAGGCTACAGGAGGACTTAGATTAGAAGAATGGGCAAAGAAATGGCAGATGGAATATAGTGTCATTTCTAAATGGAGAGAAAATAGAAAAAGCTGAAATGCAAAGGTCCTTGTGCAGGATTCCCTAATGGTTAATTTGCATGTTGAGTCTATGGTGAGGAAGGCAAATACAATGCTGGTATTCATTTGAAGAGGACTTGATTATAAAAGCAAGCATGTAATGTTGAAATTTTATAAAGCATTAGTGAGGCCTCGCTTGGAGAATTGTGAGAAGGCATCTTAGAAAGGATGTGCTGAAACTGGAGAGGGTTCAAAGGAGGTTCACAAAAATGATTCCAGGATTGGCTAGCTTGTCATATGAACGTTTGTATTCACTACAGTTCAGAAGAATGAGGGGTGACCTCATTGAAACCTATCGAATGGTGAAAGGCCTTGAGAGAGTGGATGTGGAGAGGATATTTCCTATGGTAGAGGGTCTAAGACCAGAGGACACAGAATTCAGGGATGTCCTTTTAGAATGGAGATAAGGAAGAATTTCTTTAGCCGGATGGAGGTGAATCTGTAGAATTCTTTGCCGCATGCAGCTGTGGTGGCCAGTGCTATCATGTTTGCTGTTGTGTGCAGCAGGCTGAGGGTGGCAGACACCAACAGAATCAACAAACTCATCCGTAAGGCCAGTGATGTTGTGGGGATGGAACTGGACTCTCTGACGGTGGTGTCTGAAAAGAGGATGCTGTCTAAGTTGCATACTATCTTGGACAATGTCTCCCATCCACTACATAATGTACTGGGTGGGCACAGGAGTACATTCAGCCAGAGACTCATTCCACCGAGATGCAGCACAGAGCGTCATAGGAAGTCAATCCTGCCTGTGGCCATCAAACTTTACAACTCCTCCCTTGGAGGGTCAGACACCCTGAGCCAATAGGCTGGTCCTGGACTTATTTCATAATTTACTGGCATAATTTACATATTACTATTTAACTATTTATGGTTCTATTACTATTTATTATTTATAGTGCAACTGTAATGAAAACCAATTTCCCCCGGGATTAATAAAGTATGACTACTACTACTTTATGTATATTTAAGGCAGAGGTTGACAGATTCTTGTCTGGTCAGGGTATGAAGGAATATGGGGAGGAGGCAGGAGATTGAGATTGAGAGGAAATTTAGATCAGACATGATGAAATGGCGGAGTGGACTCAATGGGCCAAAAGGCCTAATTCTGCTCCTATATCTTATGGTCTAAATAAATTGAGTTGGCAGTCTTTGAAAGTGAATCCATAAGTTGTGGAATCAGTTCACGGTAGGGGTGAGTGAAGTTGTCCACTCAGGAGCCTGATTGTTATGCAGTAATAACTGTTGCTGACCTCTCTCCTATGCAGCAGTAAGAAGAGAGCCTGGCCTGGATGGCAGGGGTTCTTGATGATGGATGCTGCTTTCCAGTGACAGCTGTCCTTGAAGATGTGCTCAGTGGTGCAGATGGCTTTACCTATGATGGACTGGGTTGCATTCTTTTATGGCAGTCCCAGTCAATGAGGGAAGCTAAAATCGCTTATTATCACGACCTTTTTATTCCTGCATCTATCTACGCATTTGCTCCTCTAATCTATTGGTCTCTGGAACTGTGAAGTAGCAGCTTTATTCAACGTGTGTCAGTGTAGTCTGAGATCTCATTTTGCAATGAGTAGATAAAGGAGTAACGAATTCTGTTCATCATTGACATTCACCAATGCTCTGAAAAGTGAATACGGTGCTCTGTGGAACACTGTATCATGAATCCATGCTAAGCTGGCCAGATCTCCATCCTGACAAACAACAGAATGACCCAAAACACTGATTTCTTTCAGCAGGTTGCGTGTTGCCCTAAATTCCAGTATCTGTTGGAGACACAAGATACTGCAGATGTAGCAGGTTACACAAGAGAGAAAAAACATCTTTCAAGATCCTACACATGGCTATCATACAAGAGTCCTGGCTGCACAGTGAATCTGTAGTGGTCTTTATATGCATCGTTGCTGAATGGTGATTCAACTGTTATTATTGGCTCAAATACAATCGGTCAATCATGACCAGCAGTACTCTGTGTGTTGAATTTTCATGCACTCCTGTCACTGTGGGTGCTCTAGTTTTATGCCACGTCCCAAAGGCATGCAGCTTGTTCAGTAAATTGTCCCCAGTATACACTGATGGTAAATGGCAGAATGTGGGGGAGTTGATGAAAGTGTGGGGAGAATATAATGGCATTAATGTAGAATTGTTGTAAGTGGCTGGCTGATGTTCATGCTGGCTCAAAGGACCTGACTGATTCTGTCAGATTGAGTAAACCTGCCAGGCATATTTATACTTCAATCTCAGTTGCAGTAAATTGTTCTTTTATTTTATAATGTTTCATGAATAAATATGATTAATTGTGAATACTGGAATATGGCTATGGCTGGACTATTTATGACTCTTAATTGAACAGCTTGACCCTCATGGAGTACAGCACAGGAACAGACCATTTGGCCCATAATTTTGTGCTGAACCAGCTAAAAACCAAATCAAAAACACCCAAACACTAATCCCTCCAATCAACACAATGTCCATATCCCTCCATCTTTCTCACATCTATGTGCCTATCCACACGTCTCTTAAAAACTTCTAATGCATTTGCCTCTACCAGCACACCAGGCAGCGCATTCCATGCATCCACCACTCTGAGTAAATTCCCCTTGAACCTAGACCCTCTCACTTCCAATGCATGCCCTCTGTAATGGGACATTAACTGGCAGGAGCTGGAAGTGGTATAATCTAATCAAAATAAGAAATAACAAATCACTAACTCATAAAATCCTTAAAACCTGATGTATTTTTAACATGCACTAATGGAATATATTATACAGTTGAGATCTTTGGCATTTTAAGAACTATAGGGGTACATCCTCCCTCCAAGGTACTTGTGCACCATGATTTCTTTGCAGACTGTAATAATTGCTCACAATACTTTCCTTGTCACAAAGATGTTCTCTGAACCTCTTGGTTTGCTAATATGTAAGTAGATTACATGCATATAAACTAACCATATTTGCTTATTTGTCAAGTGTACATTGAAAGATGCAGCATTAACAACAAACACACCCAAGAGCGTGCTAGGGACAGCCCACAAATGCTGGTACATATGCTGGTGCCAACATGACATGACCACAATGCTCTGCAGAACCAGACAGAACACAACATAACAAACAACTACAGCAAAAGCAAACCCCATTCCTCCCACCACCCACACACATGCACAGGACAAGCTCCAGCAGACATTGATTCAGGCCTACATTCACTGGGCTAAGTGATTTGCAGAATTGGCTCCAGCCAACAAGTCTCAACTTCCAGACTCACGATTCATCCTCAAGCTTCGAATCTTGAAATCAATCCCAGAACAGGCCAAGCACCAAACACTAAGCCACAAAATCCAGAATCCCAAAAGGCGAGAACCCTGAACACCAGGCCTCAAATTCTGGTCTCAGCAATTTGCAAACCGAGGGGGTCATCAGAACTCATTTTTCCTACCCACACAGAACTCGAGCACTGAATCCATCAACAACTTGCTGACCTTGAGGGAGCCATCAACTTTGGTCTACCCTGCTCTGCCTGTCTGACATCTGGCTGGCCTTGCCAGCTCAGTCCTTGGATGTACCACACTTGTGTTGCTGTGTTTCAAATGCGGAGTGAAAACTTGAGACTTGAGCTCGTCCTTTAGCCTCTCTAATTCCCCCATATCCCTGTCCCTAAACCACTCTCCTGACTCCTAACTCCCTTTTCTATATCCCAAACCATCCCCATGAACCCCCCCCCAAAAAAAAACACTAAATAAAACAAACTGAGGGAGGTCACAGTGCAGCAGCATCTCAAGATAGAAGTACAAGCCTGAATTACAATATTGAAAAGGCATTTGAACAATTATAGATTTATTCAGCATGGAAACAAATCAGTCTGTGCAGCCAAACAAGACAGATGTCTAAACCAGTCCCACTTGCCTGTGTTTGGCTTTGTGTTTCTGTCAGGACACCAGAGCAAGGAATCCAATCGCAGACCCAGTACTGTGCACACAGTGATATTAATTGAGTAACAAATCCCAAGGTGCAAACAAAGTCAGCATCTAAGTTCAGGCAGAGATCAAGACATCCAGAGAAATCCAAAAACCAGAATCAGGAAAGAGGTAGAGTCAATATTCAGACAACAAAGTACAGATACTCAAGAAAGACTCAGGAAAATTCACTGTCACAATCTGGCAACAAACAGCTGAAAACACAGGACTGGAATACACTGAGCAATAAACAGAGAGGCAGATGATAGGTGGAGCACAATGAGACACAGGTAAATAATGAGAAACAGGTGAGAGACGGAGGACTCAGTAATACAGGGGCCAGAGTAGAGCAGGAGCGGGGACAGGAGCACATGGCAATACAAACCACAAACTGACACAAAAAAGCAGAGTTCAGCTGGAGGTACTGACAGTTTCTCTAAGCCTTTCCAATCCATGTATGTGTCCAAGTACCTTTTAACTATTGTTAAAAGATAACAATTTAACTTATCTAAACCACTTCTTCTGACATCTCATTCTACATAGGGGCCAGCTGGATAAAACATTGTCCCTGAGGTTCCTATTCAATCTCTCCCCTCTCACTTTAAACGTATATGTGGTATTTATAAAACTACATATCAAATTAATAAAGGCACATGCTCGGAGAAGAAGTTACTGTGTATAGAACATAGAACATAGAAATCTACAGCACATTACAGGCCCTTTGACCCACAATGTTGGGCCAACCATGTAAACTACTCTAGAAACTGCCTAGAATTTCCCTAGAATTTTTCTAAGCTCCATGTACCTATCTAAGAGTCTCTTAAAAATACCCTGTTGTATCCACCTCACCACTATTGCTGGCAGTGCATTCCATGCACCCAGCACTCTCTGTGTGAAAAACTTAACTCTGACATCCCCCCTATACCTACTTCCAAGCACCTTAAAACTATACCCCCTTGTGTTAGCCATTTCAGTCTCGGGAAAAAGCCTCTGGCTGTCCACACGATCAATGCCTCTCATCACCTTATACACCTCTATTAGGTCACCACAGGATCGGTCCGATTCAGCATGGATTTCAGGGGAAATCATGCTTGGCGAATCTTCTGGAATTTTTTGAGGATGTAACTATGAAAATGGACAAGGGAGAGCCAGTGGATGTAGTGTACCTGGACTTTCAGAAAGCCTTTGATAAGGGCCCACATAGGAGATTAGTGGACAAAATTGGAGCACGTGGCATTGTGGGTAGGGTACTGACATGGACAGAAAATTGGTTGGCAGACAGGAAACAAAGAGTAGGGATTAATGGGTCCCTTCCAGAATGGCAGGCAGTGACAGGTGGGGTACCGCAAGGATCGGTGCTAGGACCACAGCTATTTACAATATATGTTAATGATTTAGATGAAGGGATTAAAAGTAACATTAGCAAATTTGCAGATGGCACAAAGCTGGGTGGCAGTGTGAAATGTGAGGAGGATGTTATGAGAATGCAGGGTGACTTGGATAGGTTGGGTGAGTGGACAGATGCATGGCAGATGCAGTTTAATGAGGATAAATGTGAGGTTATCCACTTTGGTGGCAAGACCAGGAAGGCAGATTACTATCTGAATGGTGTCAGATTAGGAAAAGGGGAAGTACAACGAGATCTAGTGGTCCTTGTTCATCAGTCACTGAAAGTAAGCATGCAGGTACAGCAGACAGTGAAGAAAGCTAATGGCATGTTGGCCTTCATAACAAGGGGAGTTGAGTATAGGAGCAAAGAGGTCCTTCTGCAGTTGTGCAGGGCCCTGGTGAGACTACACTTGGAGTATTGTGTGCAGTTTTGGTCTCCAAATTTGAGGAAGGACATTCTTGTTATTGAGGGAGTGCAGCGTAGGTTCCCAAAGTTAATTCCTGGGATGACGGGACTGTCATATGGTGAAAGATTAGAGCGACTGGGCTTGTATACACTAGAATTTAGAAGGATGAGAGGGGATCTGATTAAAACATATAGGATTATTAAGGGATTGGACACGCTAGAGGCAGGAAACATGTTCCTGATGTTGGGGGAGTCCAGAACCAGAGGCCACAGTTTAAGAATAAGGGATAGGCCATTTAGAATGGAGTTGAGGAAAAACTTTTCCACCCAGAGAGTTGTGGATCCATGGAATGCTCTGCCTTAGAAGGCAGTGGAGGCCAATTTTCCGGATGCCTTCAAAAAAGAGTTAGATTTATATTAGATTTAGATTCAGATTATAAGAATACTCAGTCCTCTTTTATTGTCATTTAGAAATGCATACATGCATTAAGAAATGATACAATGTTTCTCCGGAGTGATACCACAGAAAACAGGACAAACCAAAGACTAACACTGACAGAACCACATAATTATAACATATAATTACAGCAGTGCAAAACAATACCATAATTTAATGAAAAACAAACCATGGGAACTGTAAAAAAAAGTCTCAAAGTCCACGAGTCGATCGACTCCCGAGTCCCCGATAGCAGGCGGCAAAAGGGAGAAACTCCCTGCCATAAACCTCCAGGCACTGTCAACTTGCCAATGCATTGGAAGCACCCAACCACAGCCGACGCTGAGTCCGTCTGTCCGAAAGCTTTGAGCCTCCGACTCGCTCCTCCGATACAGCCTCCAGAGTGCCATCCTCTGCCGAGTGCCTTCGACCTAGCCCCGGCCGCTGAAACAAGCAAAGCCGAGGATTTAGGGCCTTCTGCTCTGGAGATTCCGGTTACCACACAATAGCAGCGGCAGCAATGCGGGCATTTCAGAAATTTTCCAGATGTTCCTCCGTATTCTCACGTCCGTCTCTATCAAATCAGAATTGTGCATGTTCCCCTACTTGACAGATTACAGATACCATTCACCGGAGAGGCCATGCGTGCTGCCATCGTGCCACCATCTTCTCCTTCTCCTTTAAAAGTTAGATAGAGCTCTTAAAGATATTGGAGTCAAGGGATATGGGGAGAAGGCAGGAATGGGGTACTGATTGTGGATAATCAGCCATGATCACAGTGAATGGCGGTGCTGGCTCAAAGGGCCAAATGGCCTACTCCTGCACTGTTGTCTATTTTCTATTATCTCTCATCCTCTGTTGCTCCAAGGAGAAAAGGCCAAGTTAATTCAACCTATGTTCATAAGGCATGCTCCCCAATCCAGGCAACATCCTTGCAAATCTCCTCTGCACTCTCTCTATAGTATCCACATCCTTCCTGTCATGAGGTGACCAGAACTGAACACAGTACTCCAAGTAATATATTCACTTTGCAGGGAGAGCAACAAATCAATACGCATGGGTAAGTTATCAGTCAATAATTAGTGCAAAGGGGAGGACTTACGCTGAAAGAATAGATCTGTACACTACACTTCCTCCCCTTTAGATTAATGTAACATAAAACTCAATATGGAACAAACAGTAAATTTCCCTTTAAAAGAGCATATTCAAATAAACATGCTTTCACAATAACAATCCATAATTAACTATCTATACTGAAGGTTCAGTCTTTTGGGTTGTGTTCTGTTTCTTTCAGGATAGTGCCTTCGGACGTGTGGAGTGACATCAGCTTTGGCAGGTGTCTTGTCAGAGACAACTTTTTCTGCTGCAGGATGGTGACTGAGAGGTAGGTCCAGTGGCTGTAATATGTCCGTCTTTTTGGAAGCAGTTGACTCAGGTGTGTTTTTTGGCTGAGCATCCAGTATCTGGTCCACATGATCTCCAACATCCACTGTGTACATCAGTGGCCCGGTTCTTGTAGCTATCCTACTGGGTGCGCAATAGTCTTCTTGGTAATCATGTGCTTCCTGTCTGATCTCGAAGCTCCTTGCTGATTCACTTGGCAACTGGCTGAACTGTTTGTTCTGCACTTCCCTCCATAGATCTGGTTTCAGGAGGTCTATACGAGATCTCAGATTCCTGCTCAAGAACAGCATTGCAAGTGTTTGATTTGTCATCGCATGAACAGAGTTCCAATACACAAAAAGGAATGTGTCCACCTTGTGCCGTATAGCAATGTTCTCCTTGACTATCGATTTAGTGGACTTCTTGAATGTTTGAACAAACCTTTCAGCTCATTCATTCATTGCTACGTGATGAGGAGCTGAGTTGAAATGCCTGATGCCATTTTTCTCCATGAATAGTCTCAACTCTTTCGATGGGTTTTGTGGTCCGTTGTCACTCACAATTTGTCTGGGTAGGCTATTTCTGGAGAAGATATCCTGAGAGCAGAGACGGTCTTTTCTGATTTGGTTGACTGCACTGGTATAACCCCCGGCCACTTCGAATGAACATCCACAGCAATCAGAAACATGGAGTCCATGAATGGCCCAGTAAAGTCAATATGTACTCTTTGCTATGGTGAAGACAGCCACTCCCGTGGGTGTAACATTGCCTGTGGGGGTGCATTTTAAACTTCGTGGCATCCCAAACAGCTTTTGGTCAGGTCTTCAATCTGTCTATCTATTGCTAGTCACCACATGTAGCTCTTCATTTGACTACCCAGGTGTCCTTCATGCAGATTCTCTAACACTCTGGTGCGCAGTTTACAGGGAACCACAACACGAGATCCACACATCACCATTCTTTGATGTACCAACAGTTGGTCTCATCTCACTGAGAACTTTAGAGACAGTGGGTTACTATGAGCTGGCCATCCTTGCATGGTGAAGTCACGACTTCTGACAATGTGGTGTCATCCCTTGTTTCTCTTTGTATTTCAGAATTTGTTATTGGCAGCTGGTCCAGCAATGCTGTGTGGAACAATTCTGCTGGGTCATACTATGAAGACTTTTCTTCTTCAGTTGCCAGCAGTGGAAGATGAGACAAGCCATCAGTGTTGTTGTGTTGTTTGGTACCCTTGAACTCTATGTCATAAGAGTGGGCTCTTGAGAAAATTGCCCAATGTTCCTACGTTGGATAGCAAACATCACTGGGAATCCCTTCCTGGGATTGAAAATGGACATAAGAGGCAGGATCATTCCCAGTGATGTTTAGAGTAAACTTTTGTCCGTAGACGTAGTGGTGGAACTTCATTACTCCCATGCTAGACAAAAGACCTCTCGGTCAATCTGTGTGTGGTTGCATTCCGTGCTCATCAGTGATCTTGAACCAAATTCAATTGGACGTTCAGATCCATCTTTCACAGTGTGTGACAAGATGGCATCAATGCCATTGCATGCCACTCTGATGGGTAGAGATGGGTCATAATGGGTGAGCAGTTCAACAGATGTTATTAGTCTCTTTGTTTCCTTGAATGCTTTTTGAAATCTTTCTGACCATTCACACTTTGCTCCTATCTGTAACAGTGCGTTCAATGAATGCAGCACTGCAGCAATGTTTGGGAGAAACCGGTGGTAGTAGTTTACAGGCCCAAGTATGACCTGAGCTGAGACACATTTTCCACTTTGCACTGCTTTAGTCTTCTCTTATGACTTTTGTAAGCCCTGCTTGTCAGTGACATGTCCACAACATGAGATTTCATTCTTGAAAAACTCACATTTCTTTCTCTTTGCACACAGACCATACTCACTCAGCCTGGTAATCACTTTACCAAGGGTCTGGAGGTGCTCTTCATCATTATTGCCCGTCACAATGATGTAATCAAGGTAACATTGTGTTCCTGGGATATCTTGGAACACTTGGTCCATTGCTCTTTGCCAAAATGCTGGAGCTGATGCGATGCCAAAGACGGGTTGATTATACTGGAACAGTCCTTTGTGAGTGTTGATTGTGAGCTTGACTCCTCCATCTTCATTTGCAGATAGGATTATGACAAGTCAATCTTTGAAAAGCTCTCCTCACCTGCCAAAGATGCAAAAATGTCTTCTATTCATGGCAGGCGATACTGCACAGTACACAGCACTAGGTGGATGCTGACTTTGAAGTCTCCGCTTATGTGAATAGCCTCGACCTTCACCTTCTAAATCACCATGATAATGGGCATTACCCAATTGCTCCACTCATTCTTGGAGAGAATACCATATGCCTCCAAGCTCTGAAGTACAGCATCAACTTTAGGACATGGTGCGTAAGGCGAAGGGTTCCGGCCTGAAACATCGACCGATCTTTTCCACGGATGCTGCCTGACCTGCTGAGTTCCTCCAGCGTGTTGTGAGTGACAGCTTTGATTGTGTGCCAGTCTAGTAGGGTTTTTCTCAACCATTCATGTGTGAAAAGTGCTGGCCCTCCATTTTTCAATACATAAAGCTCTAACTGCTGTGTTTAGCTTCCATACATCACATTTACTTTCAGTTTGCTTTTGGGAGATACTTTTTTGCATGTGTAGGTCTTTAGCATCACCGAAGTCTTTTCTAAAGTTAGTTTAGAAAACCTCACAACACGCAGGAGGAACTCAGCAGGTCGGGCAGCATCCGTGCAGGCAGCTTAGAAAACCATCTGTTGTAGTCAACCTTTGAAATTACAGACAAAGCTGGCCCTGTATCCAGCTCCATTTTCAGTTTTACAGCGGACACATCTGTTGTGATCCAGATGATTTTGTGATTTGCTTCAGTAATGCTAGACAGCTCTAGGCATGACAGCTCACCTTTGTCGGAGTCTGTGTTGTCTGATGCAGTTTCACATTCAGTAACTTTATGCATTTGCTTAGTTATGCGTTTGAAGCTTTTCACTCTGCGTAGTTTTTCCCTTTGGTAGTGTTTTTTTTTAATCTGACTTTTACACTCTCTCAATGTGGCTTTGTCTGTGATACTTTCTGCAAACTTTTTCTTTAACCAACAGTTATTTGCATCATGGAAAGATTTGCTACATCGATAACAGTTTTGGCTTTATGCACCATTCAGGGACATTTTGTGCATTTCACATCCTAAATTCTTCTTCTGTAGTCCAGTCACATTCTTTGCTACAGTCTCCAATGATATTGCTATGGTCAATGCCTATTCTAAGGTTAGGTCTCTTTCTGACAGTAGTCTCTTTTGAGTGCTTTGACCATGCATGGCACATACAAGCCTGTCCCCTAATGCATCAGAAGGTCCATCTCTAAAGTCACAGTGTGGGGGAACTTTGCACAGCTCTGCAATGTGTTCAGAAATGCTTTCATGTTTTAACTTGCTCCTTTTGTGAATTCTAAATCCCTTAGATATTACTAGCAGTTTTGCGCTCAAGTGACATTGCAAAATTGTAAGAATTTCTTCAAACGTCTTGCTTGCTGGCTTTTCAGGAGTTACTAATTTGTGTAAGAGACTGTACATTCTAGAACTCATTAAGCTAAGAAGTGTGGAGACTTTCTTTACCTCAGCCACATCGTGACCATTACAATACAGTTCAATCCTCTCAATATACAATTCCCAGTCCTCATTAGCGCTATCAAGTTCATCAGCTTTCCCAAGTAAGGCCATCGTCACGTTACTTTTTACTTTAGCTTTGCAAGTTGTGCGGCTTTCACTGAGTACCGTCCATTGTTACTTACTTACCCTTTTCTAGCATCCGTGACTGCCTTCACCATTCAGTTCACCCTTTCCTCTTGCTCTCTCTCTCCCTACTGCCAAATTCTGTTGTCTCATAACTGTTGGAGCAGTTGGTGATATTCGCTGACATTTGGGTTCCTGGATTTCAGTGCTTTAAGAGGGATAGAGAGGGCGGAAAAAGGGGAGGAGGGGTGGCATTACTGGTCAAGGATGCTATTACAGCTACAGAAAGGGTGGATAATGCAGCAGGATCCTCTTTTGAGTCAGTATGGGTGGAAGTGAGGAACAGGAGGGGAGCAGTTACTCTATTGCGAGTATCCTATAGGCCCCCGGTAGCAGCAGAGATACAGAGGAGCAGATTGGGAGGCAGGCTTTGGAAAGGTGCAAAAATAACAGGGTTGTTATCATGGGTGACTTTAACTTCCCTAATATTGATTGGCACCTGATTAGTTCCAAGGGTTTAGATGGGGCAGAGTTTGTTAAGTGTGTCCAGGATGGATTCCTGTCTCAGTATGTTGACAGGCCGACCAGGGGGAATGCCATACTAGATCTAGTACTTGGTAATGAACCGGGTCAGGTCACAGATCTCTCAGTGGGTGAGCATCTGGGGGACAGTGACCATCGTTCCCTGGTCTTTAGCATTATCATGGAAAGGGATAGAATCAGAGAGGACAGGAAAATTTTTAATTGGGGAAAGGCAAATTATGAGGCTATAAGGCTAGAACTTGCTGGTGTGAATTGGGATGATGTTTTTGCAGGGAAATGTACTATGGACATGTGGTCGATGTTTAGAGATTTCTTGCAGGATGTTAGGGATAAATTTGTCCTGGTGAGGAAGATAAGGAATGGTAGGGTGAAGGAACCATGGGTGACAAGTGAGGTAGAAAATCTAGTCAGGTGGAAGAAGGCAGCATACATGAGGTTTAGGAAGCAAGGATCAGATGGGTCTATTGAGGAATATAGGGAAGCAAGAAAGGAGCTTAAGAAGGGGCTGAGAAGAGCAAGAAGGGGGCATGAGAAGGCCTTGGTGAGTAGGGTAAAGGAAAACCCCAAGGCATTCTTCAATTATGTAAAGAAAAAAAGGATGACAGGAGTGAAGGTAGGACCAATTAGAGATAAAGATGGGAAGATGTGCCTGAAGGCTGTGGAAGTGAGCGAGGTCCTCAATGAATAGTTCTCTTCATTATTCACCAATGAGAGGGAACTTGATGATGGTGAGGACAATATGAGTGAGGTTGGTGTTCTGGAGCATGTTGATATGAAGGGAGAGGAGGTGTTGGAGTTGTTAAAATACATTAGGACGGATAAGTCCCCGAGGCCTGACGGAATATTCCCCAGGCTGCTCCTCGAGGCGAGGGAAGAGATTGCTGAGCCTCTGGCTAGGATCTTTATGTCCTCGTTGTCCACGGGAATGGTACCGGAGGATTGGAGGGAGGCGAATGTTGTCCCCTTGTTCAAAAAAGCTAGTAGGGATAGACCGGGGATAGACTAGTGAGCCTTACATCTGTGGTGGGAAAGCTGTTGGAAAAAATTCTTAGAGATAGGATCTATAGGCATTTAGAGAATCATGGTCTGATCAGGGACAGTCAGCATGACTTTGTGAAGGGCAGATCATGTCTAACAAGCCTGATAGAGTTCTTTGAGGAGGTAACCAGGCATATAGACGAGGGTAGTGCAGTGGATATGATCTATATGGATGTTAGTAAGGCATTTGGCAAAGTTCCACATGGTAGGCTTATTCAGAAAGTCAGAAGACATGGGATCCAGGGAAGTTTGGCCAGGTGGATTCAGAATTGGCTTGCCTGCAGAAGGCAGAGGGTCATGGTGGAGGGAGTACATTCGGATTGGAGGATTGTGACTAGTGGTGTCCCACAAGGATCTGTTCTGGGACCTCTACTTTTCGTGATTTCTATTAACGACCTGGTTGTGGGGGTAGAAGTGTGGGTTGGCAAGTTTGCAGACGACAGAAACGTTGGTGGTGTTGTAGATAGTGTAAAGGATTGTCAAAGATTGCAGAGAGACATTGATAGGATGCAGAAGTGGGCTGAGAAGTGGCAGATGGAGTTCAATCCGGAAAAGTGTGAGGTGGTACACTTTGGAAGGACAAACTCCAAGGCAGAGTACAAAGTAAATGGCAGGATACTTGGTAGTGTAGAGGAGCAGAGGGATCTGGAGGTACATGTCCACAGATCCCTGAAAGTTGCCTCACAGGTGGATAGGGTAGTTAAGAAAGCTTATGGGGTGTTAGCCTTCATAAGTCAAGGGATAGAGCTTAAGAGTTGCAATGTAATGATGCAGCTCTATAAAACTCTGGTTAGGCCACACTTGGAGTACTGTGTCCAGCCTCACTATAGGAAGGATGTGGAAGCATTGGGAAGGGTACAGAGGAGATTTACCAGAATGCTGCCTGGTTTAGAGAGTATGCATTATGATCAGAGATTAAGGGAGCTAGGGCTTTACTCTTTGGAGAGAAGGAGGATGAGAGGAGACATGATAGAGGTGTACAAGATAATAAGAGGAATAGATGGAGTGGATAGCCAGCACCTCTTCCCCAGGGCACCACTGCTCAATACAAGAGGACATGGCTTTAAGGTAAGGGGTAGGAACTTCAAGGGGGATATTAGAGGAAAGTTTTTTACTCAGAGAGTGGTTGGTGCATGGAATGCACTGCCTGAGTCAGTGGTGGAGGCAAATACACTAGTGAAGTTTAAGAGACTACTAGACAGGTATATGGAGGAATTTAAGGTGGGGGCTTATGTGGGAGGCAGGGTTTTGAGGGACGGCACAACATTGTGGGCCGAAGGGCCTGTACTGTGCTGTACTATTCTATGTTCTATGTTCATACTCATTGTCAATTAGTTGTGTCTGTACAACTACATATCAAATAAATGAAGGCACACACTCGGAGGTGAAGTTAACTTGTAGAGACAGCAACAAATCAATGCGCATGGGTAAGTTATCAATCAATAGTTAGAGCATAAGACCATAAGACATAGGAGCAGAATTAGGCTAGCTCTAGAATTTTGTCATTTTAAAAATTATATTCTGAAGTTTGTTATTTCCTACAACCAAAACTTATATCTGTCACTAGTACACCCACTTCATAATAGGTAGCAGTTCTTTGGAGTAGTCTCTGATATACAGTGAGTGCCTCTGTGGCCTTAACTTTTGAGGTTATGGGAGCTAGGGTGATGTAGTGTTTAGCATGATGCCATTACAACTCGAGGTGTTTCAGAGTCTGGCGCAATCTGTAAGGAGTTCGTATATTCGCCTACTGAGTGCATGTGTTTCCTCCACATGCTTCAGTTTCCTGCCACAATCCAAGGTTAGTAGGTTAATTGGTCATTGTAAATTGCCCTATGATTTGGCAAGTGCTAAATAGGTGACCTGCTGGTTGGTGTGGCTCATTAGGCTGGAAGGGCCTTTTCCACACTGTAAATAAAAATGCATAAAATAAATAAATAATGTGCAGGCAATCATCCTTGTGGCGATGGAACAGTCAAGGGCAAGGTGACAGAGGTGATTGCCATCCTTTGCTGGGTCTAGGTGAGCTGGCATGCAGAGGATTTTAATTTTAAGTCACTTAATAGCTACTTATGTGATGTACCAGTGACAGATACTTTGTAAAGATAGAAAAAAATTCATTTTGTGATTTAGTAGTTGATTTTTAAAACAATCGGCTGATACATTAAATTACTATCATTATCAGTAACCCGTTTAGAGTTTTTTGTTCAGCAGCAAATCATTTTCTGTGGCAGAACTCAAACTTACATTGTTCTGTGTGGCACGAGTGGTAAGTGTGACTCATAATGCATGGGGTCAGCAAATTCTAGGAAGGGAATGGTAATCCTGACAATAATATGATTTTCCATCAAGTCTACCCAGAAGGAGGAATTTTGAAAGAACTGTCTCCATATGATTGGTGGAGGAAGAACGGGGAATGGGTTTTTGTTTGAGCCTTAGGGTCCTACAGCACAGAAACAGGCCCTTCTGCCCACATTGCCCATGCCAACTGGCAGTTCTGATCCATCTTGATGTCATTTACCAGCACTTTGGGCACAGACCACAGAACTGTGGCACTTTAAGCACTCATCCAGATGCTTGTTGAATGGTGTGAAAATACCTGCTTCTATCATCTCCTCATGCAGCATGTTCCAGAATACAGTCACCCTCTGCTTCTCAGATTCTGATGAAGGGTATTGACTGTTCAATAGCACATGTGATCCTTCCCTGACTAATTCCTTCTCACCGTCCACTGGTTCTGTAAATGCTACCCATCCTATTCAAGTCTTTGTCACTAGACTGAACTATCCTCTTAAACGTGTTAACAGAAATAACCCTCCTCTCTTAAAACCCACCTCCCCTGCTGCACAACTCCAGGCTACTCTGTTTAAGCTAGCTTTTCTAAACGTGAGATCCTTTTCAAATAAGACTTTTATCTTCCATGATTTTCTTACCTCTGCAGACCTTGATTATAGGTTTTTTTTGCATGTGTGTGTGCAACTGTGTGATGTTGGTGAGACGATGTCTTTTTCATGCCTTTACAAGGCGCGGAGCGAGAGAGAGACTGTGTGACGGGCCACTCCTCACACAGACATTTCGCAGTATTTTTCCCTTTATTTTACGAGGTCGAGTTGTGATCTCGACACTCAACCCAGCACAGATGGAAAGCGTACTTGGGTTCGAACCTGGAAACCTCCACTCCAGAGTCCGGCACCGATGTCATTGCGCCACCAGCTGGCCCAATTAATTTTAGGTTCTTAACTGAGCCCTGGCTAAAACCAAAGGAATACAGCCAGCTACCTGAACTGTGTCCCGCTGACTGTGACAGTTTCAGTGTACCACCGCCCAGTGGTCCGGGTGGCAGGCTTGTCACCATCCTCAAAAAGCATTTTAGGTGTGATCTACTTTTGGTCTACAATTATGATTATGAGGACACGCAGTCCCCTTCTATTGTCATTTAGTAATGCATGCATTAAGAAATGATAAAATGTTTTTCCAGAATGATATCATGAAAACACATGACAAACGACTTAAAAACTAACAAAAACCACATAATTATACCATATAGTTACAACAGTGCAAAGCAATACCGTAAATTGATAAGAACAGACCATGGTACAATAAAAATCTCAAAGTCTCTCAAAAGTCCCATCATCTCACGCAGACGGTAAACCTCCAGCGCCGCCAACTTGCCGATGCAGCATCCTGGAAGCATCTGATCACAGTCTGACTCAGAGTCCGTCCGAAAAACTCTGAGCCTCCAACCCACCTCTTCGACACCGAGCACTGAGCACCATCTCTGCCGAGCTTTTCGACCCTGGCCCCGGCAACAGGCGATACGCAAAGCCGAGGTGGGGGGCTTTTGTCTCCGGAGATTCTCGATTGCACAGTAGCAGTGGCAGCGAAGCAGGCATTTCAGAAGTTACTCCAGCTGTTCCTTTGCGTTTCTCACGGCTGTCCCCATCAAATCCAGACTGTGCATGGCCCCCTCGTTATACATAATCGATATTCATTCGGAACGACCGCACATGCTGCTTTGCGCCGCCATCTTCTCCTCCCTCCTTAAAATTTTTCAAGTTTTGAGGTACCTAAGTTTAAAATGTGTGGTACCAATCCTGTCCTTGGCATTGTCGTTTACAGTATCACCCTCTTAAATCAAATGCTTGCTTTCCCTCACAATTATTATCCTGCATTCTCTTAAACTATGACAGGACTGCCATCGCTGGTGATTGGAATATTCATTTAATGATCTCTCAGATGTGAACCCTTTGGAAGCTGAATTCATGAACTTGATAGACAACCTACATCTTATCAAACATGTGACTGAGCCCATCCATTGACTTAGAAATACATTTAATCTAGTAATGACAAAAGGGTTAAATATTATTGCTGTCTCTCCATCTGATACCACTATCTCTGAATGTTTGGATGCCCTCCTGCCTTTAAGCAAAACCACAAAAGAAATTACAATGAAAACAGATGACGTACACTTGGGAGCTGAGGCCAGTCATGGTCGAATCAAAGGTGTATTTGTTCATCCTGTATGATTTGCTTATAATTGCAAGACACTGCTGGATACGAAGAACTTCAATTGCTACAGAAGGGGAGGAGAAGATGGCAGCTCGACGCAGTGCGTGCGGCCGCTCCGAAATGATATCAGTATTTGTTAAGTAGGTACCGTGCACGATCCTGATTTGATGGAGACAAATGTGAGAAGCATGGAGGAACATCTGGAGAAACTTCTGAAATGCCCCCTTCACTGCCGCTGCTACTGTGCGATCGAGAATCTCCGGACGGGAAGGCCCCAGATCCTCGGCTCTCCCTATTGCCTGTTGCTGGGGCCGGGGTAGAAGCACTCGGCAGAGATGGTGCTCGGTGCTCAGTGTCGGAGGGCTGGTCGGAGGCTCGAAGTTTTTGGACGGACTCGAGTCGGCTTTGGTCAGGTGCTTCCAGGCTGCTGCATCGACAAGTTTGCGGCACTGGAGGTTCATGGCAGGAAGAGAGTTTTTCTTCCTTCTACCATCTGCGTGAGACGATGGGACTTTCGAGAGACTTTGAGAATTTTTTTTACCGTGCCCATGGTCTGTTTTTTAACAAATTACGGTATTGCTTTGCACTGTTGTAACTATATGTTATAATTATGTGGTTTTTGTCAGTTTTTCAATCTTGGTTTGTCTTGTGTTTCTGTGATATCATACTGGAGGAACATTGTATCATTTCTTAATGCATGGTACTAACTGACAATAGAAGAGGACTGTGTGTCCTCATATTCTAATCTACTCTAATCTAATTATCCCATCAGTGAGTTGCTCGATAGTAATGGAGTTAGATGTGTTGTGTTTCCACCTGGACATGTTGGGTACCATTGTTGTGTTGTCACCTGGACGTGTCGTGTTGTCACCTGGACTTGTGACTACCATTGTTGCGTTATGACCTGGACTTGTTGCATAGTGTTGTGGTGTTGTCACCTGGACGTGTTGTGTACTGTTGTGCTGAGATGATGAGCAGGGTGAGTGATTGTGTCAGACATTTTCATTGCAACAGCAAGGCCCTGTTTGACACTGGGAACATAAAATATGACAAGTCCAGTTCACTGAGGGTGAGGGAGACTGATGGAGGGAGAGACTGAAGGTGAAGGAGACTGATGGTGGGGAGACAGAGGGTGAGGGAGACTGGTGGTGAGGGGGACTGATGGTGGGTGAGACTGATGGAGGGAGAGACTTATGGTGGGGAAGATAATGATGTGGGACACTGATGGTGGGCGAGAATGATGGAGGGAGAGACTGATGGTGAGGGAGACTGATGGAAGGAGAGACTGATGGTGGGTGAGACTGATGGTGGGAAAGACTGATGGTAGGAGAGACTGATGGTGGGTGAGACTGATGGAGGGAGATACTGATGGAGGAAGAGACTGATGGTGGGGAGATTGATGGTGGGTGAGACTGATGGTAGGAGAGACTATGGTAGGTGAGACTGATGGAGGGAGATACTGATGGTGAGGGAGACTGATGGAGGAAGAGATTGATGGTGAGATTGATGGTGGGTAAGACTGATGGTAGGAGAGATTGATGATGGGGAGACTGAAGGAGGAAGAGACTGATGGTGGGGGAGACTGATGGAAGGAGAGACTGATGGTGGGGGAGACTGATGGAAGGAGAGACTGATGGTGAGGGAGACTGATGGTGGGGGACACTGATGGAGGAAGAGACTGATGGTGGGGAGATTGATGGTGGGGAGACTGAAGGAGGGAGAGACTGATGGTGGGGGAGACTGATGGTGGGGAGATTGATGGTGGGTGAGACTGATGGTAGGAGAGACTATGGTGGGTGAGACTGATGGAGAAAGAGATTGATGGTGAGGAGATTGATGGTGGGTAAGACTGATGGTAGGAGAGACTGATGATGTGGAGACTGAAGGAGGAAGAGACTGATGGTGGGGGAGACTGATGGAAGAAGAGACTGATGGTGGGGAGATTGATGGTGGGGAGACTGAAGGAGGGAGAGACATGGTGGGGGAGACTGATGGAAGGAGAGACTGATGGTGAGGGAGACTGATGGTGGGGGACACTGATGGAGGAAGAGACTGATGGTGGGGGACACTGATGGAGGAAGAGACTGATGGTGGGGAGATTGATGGTGGGGAGACTGAAGGAGGGAGAGACTGATGGTGAGGGAGACTGATGGTGGGGAGATTGATGGTGGGTGAGACTGATGGTGGGGAGACTGAAGGAGGGAGAGACTGATGGTGAGGGAGACTGATGGTGGGGGACACTGATGGAGGAAGAGACTGATGGTGGGGAGATTGATGGTGAGAGAGACTGAAGGTGGGGAAGAATGATAGTGAGGGAGCCTGATGGTAAGGAAGGGTGATGATAGGGGAGACTGATGCTGGGGGAGAATGATGCTGGGAGAGACAGACGGTGGGAGAGTCTGATACTGGAGAAACTGATGGTGCGAGAGACTGATGGTGAGGCACACTGATGGTGGGGAGACTGATGGTGTGGGAGACTGATGCTGGGGAGTCTGATGGTGAGGGAGACTGCTGGTGGGTGAGACTGTTGGTGGGGAGACTGCTGGTGGGTGAGACTGATGGTTGGCCGACTGATGATGGGGAGACTGATGGTGGCGGAGACTAATGGTAGGATATAATTATGGTGAGAGAGACTGATGGTAGGATAGACTGATGGGGAGAGAGACTGATGGTAGGATAGACTGATGGGGAGAGAGACTGATTGTGGAGGAGACTGATGGCGGGCGAGACTGATGGCTTGGATCCTGTCTTCTCCTATCATTTTGCATCTCCCCCTCCCCCTCTAACTTTCAAATCCCTTACTCACTCTTCCTTCAGTTAGTCCTGACGAAGGGTCTCCGCCTGAAACATCGACTGCGCCTCTTCCTATAGATGCTGCTTGGCCTGCTGCGTTCACCAGCTACTTTGATGTATGTGGCTTGGAAACTGATGGTTTTGAAAGTGATGGTGGGTGAGGTTCATGGTCGTAGTGACTGTTGGTGGATGTGACTGATCGTGACCCAGACTGATGGTGGGGAGATTCGTTATGGGTGAGAGTTATGGTGGGGGAGACTGATGCTGAGAGAGACTGAAGGGAAGAGAGACTGATGGAGGAAGAGACTGATGGTGGGGAGACTGATGGTGAAGAAGACAGATGGTGAGAGAGACTGATGGTGGGGGAGACTGATGGTGGGGTACATGATGATGGAGGAGACTGATGGAGGAAGAGACTGATGGTGGGGAGATTGATGGTGGGTGAGACTGATGGTAGGAGAGACTGATGGTGAGAGAGACTGAAGGTGGGGAAGAATGATAGTGAGGGAGCCTGATGGTAAGGAAGGGTGATGATAGGGGAGACTGATGCTGGGGGAGAATGATGCTGGGAGAGACAGACGGTGGGAGAGACTGATACTGGGGAAACTGATGGTGCGAGAGACTGATGGTGAGGGAGACTGCTGGTGGGTGAGACTGTTGGTGGGGAGACTGCTGGTGGGTGAGACTGATGGTTGGCCGACTGATGGAGGGAAAGCTTGGTGGTGAGGGAGACTGATGGTGGGGATACTGATGGTGGGGGAGACTGATGGTAGGATAGACTGATGGTGAGTGAAACTGATGGTGAGGGAGACTGCTGGTGGGTGAGACTGTTGGTGGGGAGACTGCTGGTGGGTGAGACTGATGGTTGGCCGACTGATGGAGGGAGAGCTTGGTGGTGAGGGAGACTGATGGTGGGGATACTGATGGTGGGGGAGACTGATGGTAGGATATAATTATGGTGAGAGAGACTGATGGTAGGATAGACTGATGGTGAGAGAGAGTGATTGTGGGGGAGACTGATGGTGGGAGAAACTGATGGCTTGGAAACTGATGGTTTGGGAAGTGATGGTGGGTGAGGTTCATGGTCGGAGTGACTGATGGTGGGTGTGTCTGATCGTGAGCCAGACTGATGGTGGGGAGACTCATTATGGGTGAGAGTTATGGTGGGGGAGACTGATGCTGAGAGAGACTGATGGTGAGAGAGACTGATGGAGGGAGAGACTGATGGAGGGGAGACTGATGGACAAGAAAATTGATCATGGGGGAGACTGCTGGTGGGAGAGCCTGATGGTGGGGGAGACTGGTGGTGGGAGAGACTGATGATGGTGGAGACTGATGGAGGGATAGACTGATGGTGAGTGAAACTGATGGTGGGAGAGTGTGATGGTGGGGGAGACTGATGATTGTGGAGACTGATGGAGGGATAGACTGATGGTGAGTGAAACTGATGGTGGGAGAGTGTGATGGTGGGGGAGACTGATGGTGGTGGAGACTGATGGAGGGATAGACTGATGGTGAGTGAAACTGATGGTGGGAGAGTGTGATGGTGGGGGAGACTGATGGTGAGGGAGACTGATGGTGAGAGATTCTGATGGTGGGGAGACTGATGGTGTCAGAGATTGATGGTAGGGGAGACTGATGGTGTCAGAGATTGATGCTGGGGAGTCTGATGGTGAGGGAGATTGCTGGTGGGTGAGACTGATGGTGGGGAGACTGATGGTGAGAGAGACTGATGGTGAGGGAGACTGATGGTGAGAGAGACTGATGGTGGGGAGACTGATGGTGGCAGAGACAAATGGTCAGGGAGACTGATGGTGAGAGAGACTGTTGGTAAGGGAGACTAATGGAGGGGAGACTGATGGTGAGGGAGACTGATGGTGAGGGAGACTGATGGTGAGAGAGACTGATGGTGGGGAGACTGATGGTGGCAGAGACAAATGGTCAGGGAGACTGATGGTGAGAGAGACTGATGGTAAGGGAGACTAATGGAGGGGAGACTGATGATGAGGGAGACTGATGCTGGGGAGTCTGATGGTGAGGGAGACTGCTGGTGGGTGAGACTGTTGGTGGGGAGATTGCTGGTGGGTGAGACTGTTGGTGGGGAGACTGCTGGTGGGTGAGACTTATGGTTGGCCGACTGATGGAGGGAGAGCCTGGTGGTGAGGGAGACTGATGGTGGGGATACTGATGGTGGGGGAGACTGATGGTGGTGGAGACTAATGGTAGGATATAATTATGGTGAGAGAGACTGATGGTAGGATAGACTGATGGGGAGAGAGACTGATTGTGGGGGAGAGTGATGGTCGGAGAGTCTGATGGCTTGAAAACTGATGGTTGGAATGTGATGGTGGGTGCGACTGATCGTGAGCCAGACTGATGGCGGGGAGACTCGTTGTGGGTTAGAGTTATGGTGGGGGAGACTGATGGTAAGAGAGACTGGTGGTGAGGGAGACTGATGGTGAGAGAGACTGATGGTGGGGGAGACTGATGGTGGGGATACTGATGGTGGGGGAGTCTGATGGTGGCGGAGACTAATGGTAGGATATAATTATGGTGAGAGAGACTGATGGGAGGATAGACTGGTGGGGAGAGAGACTGATTGTGGGGAAGGAGATTGATGAGGTTGACATTGATAGTGGGGTTTCTGATGGTGGGGAGACTGGTGGTGGGGGTGTCTAGCAGTGGTGTGAGAGTGATGGTGGGGGAGACTGATAGTGAGAGAGACTGATGGTGAGGGAGACTGATGGTGGGGGAGGGTGATGTTGGGGAGACTGATGTTGGGAGAGACTGATGCTGAAGGAGACTGATAGTGAAGGAACCTGATGGTGAGGGAGACTGATGTTGGGGGAGACTGATGGTGAGGAGACTGATGGTGAGGGAGACTGATGGTTGTGACATTGATGGTGGGGTGTCTGATGGTGGTGAGACTGGTGGTGGGGGAGACTGGTGGTGAGGGAGACTGATGGTGGGGGAGTCTGATGATGAGGGAGAGACTGATGGTGGCGGAGACTGATGGTGTGGGAGACTGATTGTGGGGAGACTGATTGTGGGGAGATGATGAGCGGAGAGAGACTGATGGTCGGAGAGACTGATGGTAAGAGAGACTGGTGGTGAGGGAGACTGATGGTGAGAGAGACTGATGGTGGGGGAGACTGATGGTGGGGATACTGATGGTGGGGGAGACTGATGGTGGCGGAGACTAATGGTAGGATATAATTATGGTGAGAGAGACTGATGGGAGGATAGACTGATGGGGAGAGAGACTGATTGTGGGGGAGACTGATGGTGAGGAGACTGATGGTATTGACATTGATAGTGGGGTGTCTGATGGTGGAGAGACTGGTGGTGGGGGTGTCTAGTAGTGGTGTGAGAGTGATGGTGGGCGAGACTGATAGTGAGGGAGACTGATGGTGGGGGAGGGTGATGGTTGTGACATTGATGGTGGGGTGTCTGATGGTGGTGAGACTGGTGGTGGGGGTGTCTAGTGGTGGGGGAGACTGGTGGTGAGGGAGACTGATGGTGGGGGAGTCTGATGATGAGGGAGAGACTGATGGTGGCAGAGACTGATGGTGTGGGAGGCTGATTGTGGGGAGACTGATTGTGGGGAGATGATGAGCGGAGAGAGACTGATGGTCGGAGAGACTGATGGTGAGGGAGACTGATGGTGAGGGAGACTGATGGTGGGGGAGGGTGATGTTGGGGAGACTGATGTTGGGAGAGACTGATGCTGAAGGAGACTGATAGTGAAGGAACCTGATGGTGAAGGAGACTGATGGTGAGGGAGACCGATGGTCGGAGAGATTGATGGTTGGGAGAGACTGATGGTGAGGGAGACTGATGGTGAGGGAGACTGATGGCGAGGGAAACTGATGATGAGGGAGACTGATGCTGGGGAGACTGATGGTGAGGGAGTTGTTCTGCCTCAGTAATGGTGAGGACTAAGTCCTTGCTGTGGGAACACCTGCTGCAGTCAGTCCAGAGTAGAGAAACAAGAGGTGGTGTGGAAGAGAGCAGAGGCATCCGAGGACATGCTAGAATGCATATTAGATTGAGGGCAGGCCCTTCCCATTGGTGTTGCAGTTCTGAGTTTTCTGGTGCCTTCTGTCCAGTGTTCTGTCTGTACTACCCTCTGGGGTCACTCGGTACTGTCCTCTGGGGTCACTCGGTACTGTCCTCTGGTGTTCTGTCTGTACTACCCTCTGGGGTCACTCGGTACTGCCCTCTGGTGTTCTGTCTGTACTACCCTCTGGGGTCACTTGGTACTGCCCTCTGGTGTTCTGTCTGTACTACCCTCTGGGGTCACTCGGTACTGTCCTCTGGTGTTCACTCAGTACTGTCCTCTGGTGTTCTGTCTGTACTACCCTCTGGGGTCACTCGGTACTGTCCTCTGGTGTTCTATCTGTACTACCCTCTGGGGTCACTCGGTACTGTCCTCTGGTGTTCTGTCTGTACTACCCTCTGGGGTCACTCGGTACTGCTCTCTGGGGTCACTCGGTACTGTCCTCTGGTGTTCACTCAGTACTGTCCTCTGGTGTTCTGTCTGTACTACCCTCTGGGGTCACTCGGTACTGTCCTCTGGTGTTCTGTCTGTACTACCCTCTGGGGTCACTCGGTACTGCTCTCTGGGGTCACTCGGTACTGTCCTCTGGGGTCACTTGGTACTGTCCTCTGGTGTTCTGTCTGTACTACCCTCTGGTGTTCACTCAGTACTGTCCTCTGGTGTTCTATCTGTACTACCCTCTGGGGTCACTCGGTACTGTCCTCTGGTGTTCACTCAGTACTGTCCTCTGGTGTTCTGTCTGTACTACCCTCTGGGGTCACTCGGTACTGCTCTCTGGGGTCACTTGGTACTGTCCTCTGGTGTTCTGTCTGTACTGCCCTCTGGTGTTCACTTGGTACTGCCCTCTGGTGTTCTGTCTGTACTGCCCTCTGGGGTCACTTGGTACTGTCCTCTGGTGTTCTGTCTGTACTACCCTCTGGGGTCACTCGGTACTGCTCTCTGGGGTCACTCGGTACTGTCCTCTGGTGTTCTGTCTGTACTACACTCTGGGGTCACTCGGTACTGTCCTCTGGTGTTCTGTCTGTACTACCCTCTGGGGTCACTCGGTACTGTCCTCTGGTGTTCTGTCTGTACTACCCTCTGGGGTCACTCGGTACTGCTCTCTGGGGTCACTCGGTACTGTCCTCTGGTGTTCTGTCTGTACTACACTCTGGGGTCACTCGGTACTGTCCTCTGGTGTTCTGTCTGTACTACCCTCTGGGGTCACTCGGTACTGCTCTCTGGGGTCACTTGGTACTGTCCTCTGGTGTTCTGTCTGTACTGCCCTCTGGTGTTCACTTGGTACTGCCCTCTGGTGTTCTGTCTGTACTGCCCTCTGGGGTCACTTGGTACTGTCCTCTGGTGTTCTGTCTGTACTACCCTCTGGTGTTCACTCAGTACTGTCCTCTGGTGTTCTATCTGTACTACCCTCTGGGGTCACTCGGTACTGTCCTCTGGTGTTCACTCAGTACTGTCCTCTGGTGTTCTGTCTGTACTACCCTCTGGGGTCACTCGGTACTGCTCTCTGGGGTCACTTGGTACTGTCCTCTGGTGTTCTGTCTGTACTGCCCTCTGGTGTTCACTTGGTACTGCCCTCTGGTGTTCTGTCTGTACTGCCCTCTGGGGTCACTTGGTACTGTCCTCTGGTGTTCTGTCTGTACTACCCTCTGGGGTCACTCGGTACTGCTCTCTGGGGTCACTCGGTACTGTCCTCTGGTGTTCTGTCTGTACTACACTCTGGGGTCACTCGGTACTGTCCTCTGGTGTTCAGTCTGTACTACCCTCTGGGGTCACTCGGTACTGTCCTCTGGTGTTCTGTCTGTACTACCCTCTGGGGTCACTCGGTACTGCTCTCTGGGGTCACTCGGTACTGTCCTCTGGTGTTCTGTCTGTACTACCCTCTGGGGTCACTCGGTACTGTCCTCTGGTGTTCACTCAGTACTGTCCTCTGGTGTTCTGTCTGTACTACCCTCTGGGGTCACTCGGTACTGTCCTCTGGTGTTCACTCAGTACTGTCCTCTGGTGTTCTGTCTGTACTACCCTCTGGGGTCACTCGGTACTGTCCTCTGGTGTTCTGTCTGTACTACCCTCTGGGGTCACTCGGTACTGTCCTCTGGTGTTCACTCAGTACTGTCCTCTGGTGTTCTGTCTGTACTACCCTCTGGGGTCACTCAGTACTGTCCTCTGGTGTTCACTCGGTACTGTCCTCTGGTGTTCTGTCTGTACTACCCTCTGGGGTCACTCGGTACTGCCCTCTGGGGTCACTTGGTACTGTCCTCTGGTGTTCACTTGGTACTGTCCTCTGGTGTTCACCAAGTACTGCCCTCCGGGGTCACTCAGTACTGCCCTCTGGTGTTCACTCGGTGAGAGAACATGGTGGACCAGGACTCTGACCATCAATCTGCAGTCAAGCCACTCAGAGAATAGGGCTACATTATTTGTTTTCTTTGTGACTGTATGTTTTTCTGAAATCATAGTTGTGCTTTGTGCTCTTTACAGTGTGTTGGGAGCTGTTGGTAATGTGTTTTGCAATTTGGCCCTGGATGTATGCTGTATTGATCGGCTATATTCTTGTGTGGTTGATGATAATTAAACTTTAATGAACTTGAAAGCATTTTTTGATACTGCAACACAATTTAAATTCTCTGAACAGATAAGTTTATTTGACCCATGTGACCCATGTTTCACATTTACCCATCGGTTGTATTGCGTCCTGCTGCTCTGTTCTGTATTCTACTAACTCTGTTGCACCTTTCTTTATGTTTAATGTTCTGCACTTATCAAGTTTGTACCTTTAGAAACTTTAGTCACGTTTGTATCTTTAGAAAATAGTTCTATTATTTGAATTAATTGCTTTAGTTTTACTGATGAAGGAGTGAATAATTTCGCAATCATCCATGATTAGAAGGTATGTCAAGATATAATTTGTTCAGTTGTTTCTCATTTTATACCTAATTTTCATCTGATTCAGTAAATTAGGGAGCGGGTTTAAAGTTAGGCAAAACCACAGTAGTGGTAGGCACCCTGGCAAATCCTTTGGTTTATTTTGAAATTGGCGCTTGTTCTTTATCGGTTGTTGATAGGGTGATTACAACATTCCAGTGCTGGAATAATCAGATGGTTTAGGAATTTCACATCTTGGGTATAATTTATGTACATTAAGAACTTCTATTATCCCTGAGTGTGTGACAGAATCAAATGCTTTTTGGTAGGCAATATAACAACACGAAAGATTTCTGTTATTCTGCTGCACTTGATTTTGAATTTCATAGTCTATTATCAGTTGTTCTTTACATCTCTTCATTCCCTTACACCATCCTTTCTGCTTTCTATAAGTATACGGTGGTTATTTCAGTGAGTGGTGATTAGTTGTGATAAGCATGATGTTACAATGTTATACCTGTATATAGTTTGTAAACAAGTATATTTTTAGATGGATCATTTATTATTTCCCCTTTAGGTAAGAGATACGTTCTGTCAAAAGTTGGGGCACTTTTCATGATTTTGAAGAAAATTGTTGGTATGTATTAATAGGTGTGGATGAGGCAGGTGAATGTTTTAGACCATAGGACCATGAATCACAGGAGCAGAATCTGGCCTTTTGGCCCACTGAGTCTGCTCTGCCGTTCAATCATATCCTCCACCCTGTTTCCCACCTCTTTCCCCATTACCTTTGATGCCGTGTCCAATCAAGAACCTGCCAAACTCTGCCTTAAACACACCCAATGAACTGGCCTCCACAGATGCTTGTGTTAACAAATTCCACAATTTCACCACCCTCTGGCTGAAGAAATTTCTCTGCACCTGTTTTAAATAGACACCCCTCTATTCTGAGGGTGTGCCCTCTTGAGCTAGGCTCCCCCACCTTGGGAAACATTATTTCTGCATCTATTCTGTCTAGCCCTCTCCAATGCCAGCACATCTAAGTGAGGCCTCACCAATGCCTTATAAAGCCTCTGCATCACATCCCTGCTCTTGTATTCCAGGCCTCATGAAATGAATGCTAACATGGCACCTGCCTTCCTCACCACCGACTCTATCCACAAGTTAACCTTTAGGGTGTTCTGCACAGGGACTCCCAAGTCCCTTTGCATCTCAGATTTTTGGATTTTCTCCACATTTAGAAAATAGTCTGCACATTTATTTCTTCTACCAATGTGCATGACCATGCATTTTCTGACATTGTATTTCATTTGCCACTTTCTTGCCCATTCTCCGAATCTGTCTAAGTCCTTCGGCAGCCTACCTATTTCCTCAACACCACCTGCCCCTTCACCAATCTTTGTATCATCTACATACCTGGCAACAAAGCCATCTATTCCATCATCTAAACCATTAATATACAAGACAAAAAGAAGCGGTCCCAACACCAACCCCTGCAGAACAGCACTAGTCACTGGCAGCCAGCCAGAAAAGGATCCTATTATTCCCACTCGCTGCCTCCTCCCAATCAGTCAATACTCTAACCATGTTAGTAACTTTCCTGTAATACCAGTGGCTCTTACTTGGTAAGCAGCCTCATGTGTGGCACCTTGTCAAAGGCCTTCTGAAAGTCCAAATACACAACATCCACTGCATCCCCTTTATCTATCCTACTTGTAATCTCCTCAAAGAATTCCAACTTGTTTGTCAGGCAAGATTTTCCCTTAAAGAAACCATGTTGATTTTGTTCTATCTTGTCCTGTGTCACCAAGTAGCCATAATCACAACCTTAAAAATTGACGTTAATATCTTCCCAACCACCGAAGTCAGGCTAACCGGTCTATAATTAGCTTTCTGCTGCCTTCCTCTTTTCTTAAAGAGTGGAGTGGCATTTTTATTGTTATAGTCCTCTGGAACCATGCCAGAGTCCAATGATTCTTGAAAGATCATTACTAATGCCTCCACAGTCTCCACTGCTACCTTTTTCAGAACAGTAGGGTGCTGAAATCTTTTATACCAGTAACTATGAATATTATCACTGCCACTGCTTTTTATCACTGCCATTTTGTATAACCACTTTTGGCATATCCAGTGTAATGGTATATCATATACCATATCCGGTGCTCGAGGAATATAAAGAATGTAAAAAGAATCTTAAGAAAGAAATTAGAAAAACTAAAAGAAGATATGAGGCTGCTTTGGCAAGTAAGGTGAAAATAAATCCAAAGGGTTTCTACAGTTATGTTAATAGCAAAAGGATAGTGAGGGATAAAATTAGTCCCTTAGAGAATCAGAGTGGACAGCTATGTGCGGAGCCAAAAGAGATGGGGGAGATTTTGAACAATTTCTTTTCTTCGGTATTCACTAAGGAGAAGGATATTGAATGTGTAAGGTAAGGGAAACAAGAAGGGTAGTTATGAAAGTATGATGATTAAAGAAGAGGACTTTCTGGCGCTTTTAAGGAATGTAAAAGTGGATAAGTCTCCGGGTCCATACAAGATATTCCCTAGAACCTTGAGGGAAGTTAGTGTGGAAGTAGCAGGGGCTCTGACAGAAATATTTTAAATGTCAATAGAAATGGGGATGGTGCCAGAGGATTGGCGCATTGCTCATGTGGTTCCATTGTTTAAAAAGGGTTCTAAGAGTAAACCGAGCAATTATCAGCCTGTGAGTTTGACGTCAGTGGTGGGTAAATTGATGGAAAGTATTCTTAGAGATTGTATATATAATTATCTGGATAGACAGGGTCTGAGTAGGAACAGTCAATATGGATTTGTGCGTGGAAGGTCATGTTTGACAAATCTTATTGAATTTTTTGAAGAGGTTACTAGGAAAGTTGATGAGGGTAAAGCGGTGGATGTTGTCTATATGGAGTTCAGTAAGGCCTTTGACAAGGTTCCACACGGAAGGTTAGTTAGGAAGTTTCAATCGTTAGGCATTAATATTGAAGTAGTAAAATGGATTCAGCAGTGGCTGGATGGGAGATGCCAGAGAGTAGTGGTGGATAACTGTGTGTCAGATTGGAGGACGGTGTGTAGCAGTGTGCCTCAGGGATCTGTACTGGGTCCAATGTTGTTTGTCATATATATTAATGATCTGGATGATGGGGTGGTAAATTGGATTAGTAAGTATGCAGATGATACTAAGATAGGTGGCGTTGTGGATAATGAAGTAGGTTTTCAAAGCTTGCAGAGAGATTTAGGCCAGTTAGAAGAGTGAACTGAAAGATGGAAGATGGAGTTTAATGCTGAAAAATGTGAGGTGCTAAATTTTGGTAGGATTAATCAAAATAGGACATACATGGTAAATGTTAGGGCATTGAAGAATGCTGTAGAACAGAGAGATCTAGGAATAATGGTGCATAGTTCCCTGAAGGTGGAATCTCATGTGGATATGGTGTTGAAGAAAGCTTTTGGTATGTTGGCCTTTATTAATCAGAGCATTGAGTATAGGAGTTGGTATGTAATGTTGAAATTGTATAAGGCATTGGTAAGGCCAAATTTGGAGTATTATGTACAGTTCTGGTCACCGAATTATAGGAAAGATGTCAATAAAATTGAGAGAGTACAGAGGAGGTTTACTAAAATGTTGCCTGGGTTTTATCTCCTAAGTTACAGAGAAAGGTTGAACAAGTTAGGTCTTTATTCTTTGGAGCGTAGAAGGTTGAGGGGGGACTTGATAGAGGTATTTAAAATTATGAGGGGAATAGATAGAGTTGACATGGATAGGCTTTTTCCATTGAGAGTGGGGGAGATTCAAACAAGAGGACATGAGTTGAGAGTTAGGGGGCAAAAGTTTAGGGGTAACACGAGGGGGAACTTCTTTACTCAGAGAGTGGTAGCTGTGTGGAACGAGCTTCCAGCAGAAGTGGTTGAGGCAGGTTCAATGTTGTCGTTTAAAGTTAAATTGGATAGATATATGGACAGGAAAGGAATGGAGGGTTATTGGCTGAGTGCAGGTCGGTGGGACTAGGTGAGAGTAAGAGTTCAGCATGGAATAGAAGGGCTGAGATGGACTGTTTTCGTGCTGTAATTGTTATATCGTTATATGGTTATCTTCAGGCATTTGCATGTCTTCAATTCTGTGAGTGTGTTCTTTTTCCTCCCTAATCCAGCTGGCTTCTTGATTCCCTATTTGACCAGATGTTAGACCAAAAGTTCATTATCTCTCTATTTGTTGGTAATTCTGTCTTACGGTTCATGGTGGTTTGGTTTGTTGAATTAAGTTTCAATGTCCTGTACAAATGTTTGCATTGTTTCTGAACTGATAATTCTGCTTTCTTCATCTGCCGCATTTGATGTGTCCATTTGGTCTGGCTTTGTTTGCACCAGTCTTTTGTTATAGCTTATTATAAATTCCACAATGCTTTTTTTAGGGTTATCATGTCTTGTATTGAAGCATAGAAAACCTACAGCACTATACAGGCCCTTCGGCCCACAGAACTGTGCCGAACATGTCCCTCTACCTAGGCTTTACCCATAGCCCTCTACTTTTCTAAGCTCCATGTAGCCATCCAGGAGACTCTTAAAGGACCCTATCATTCCCGCCTCCACCACCACCGCCGGCAGCCCATTCCATGCACTCACCACTCTCTGCATGAAAAACTTACTCCTGACATCTCCTCTGTACCTACTTCCAAGCACCTTACAACTATGCCCTCTCACATTAGCCACTTCAGCCCTGGGAAAAAGCCTCTGACTATCCACATGATCAATGCCTCTCATTATCTTGTACACCTCTATCAGGTCGCCTCTCATCCTCCTTCGCTCCAAGGAGAAAAGGCTGGGTTCACTCAACATATTCTCATGTGGCATGCTCCCCAATCCAGGCAACATCCTTGTAAATCTCCTCTGCACCCTTTCTATAGTTTCCACATCCTTTATTGGGGTAAGGTATTGATATGGATAGAGAATTGGTTAGCAGACAGGAAGCAAAGGGTGGGAATAAACGGGACCTTTTCAGAATGGCAGGCGGTGACTAGTGGGGTACCGCAAGGCTCAGTGCTGGGACCCCAGTTGTTTACAATATATATTAATGACTTAGATGAGGGAATTAAATGCAGCATCTCCAAGTTTGCGGATGACACGAAGCTGGGTGGCCGTGTTAGCTGTGAGGAGGATGCTAAGAGGATGCAGGGTGACTTGGATAGTTTAGGTGAGTGGGCAAATTCATGGCAGATGCAATTTAATGTGGATAAATGTGAAGTTATCCACTTTGGTGGCAAAAACAGGAAAACAGATTATTATCTGAATGGTGGCCGATTAGGAATAGGGAAGGTGCAACGAGACCTGGGTGTCATTATACACCAGTCATTGAAAGTGGGCATGCAGGTACAGCAGGCAGTGAAAAAGGCGAATGGTATGCTGGCATTTATAGCGAGAGGATTCGAGTACAGGAGCAGGGAGGTACTACTGCAGTTGTACAAGGCCTTGGTGAGACCACACCTGGAGTATTGTGTGCAGTTTTGGTCCCCTAATCTGAGGAAAGACATCCTTGCCATAGAGGGAGTACAAAGAAGGTTCACCAGATTGATTCCTGGGATGGCAGGACTTTCATATGAAGAAAGACTGAATGAACTAGGCTTGTACTCATTGGAATTTAGAAGATTGAGGGGGGATCTTATTGAAACATATAAAATCCCAAAGGGATTGGACAGGCTAGATGCGGGAAGATTGTTCCCGATGTTGGGGAAGTCCAGAGCGAGGGGTCACAGTTTGAGGATAAGGGGGAAGCCTTTTAGGACTGAGATTAGGAAAAACTTCTTCACACAGAGAGTGGTGAATCTGTGGAATTCTCTGCCACAGGAAACAGTTGAGGCCAGTTCATTGGCTATATTTAAGAGGGAGTTAGATATGGCCCTTGTGGCTAAAGGGATGAGGGGGTATGGAGGGAAGGCTGGTACAGGGCTCTGAGTTGGATGATCAGCCATGATCATACTGAATGGCGGTGCAGGCTTGAAGGGCCGAATGGCCTACCGCTGCACCTATTTTCTATGTTTCTATTTCCGGCTGTTTAGACGCATCTAGGCGTATTACAGCCCTCCGCAGGATGTATAATTAATTATAGAACTTCAAGGAACTCAAATTCTCAAATACAACCTAGTCTCATGTATAAACTGAATAATAGACTCTTCAATCAGATGTTGATTCTCTTGATGGCCAAACAAAGATTTAATAGAAAACCAAAATAAATTTAAGCCAGATAGCCTCTTGAACAACATGCTGCTTTCAATTTTGTATCGATTACAGCTCAGCAAAACATGCTGGACTGTCTTTGGACTACCACAGTCACATAATCCAGTAGGATGTTTTCCTGTTATCTTTAAGTAATAGTTTAGCCCACAATGCCCCAACCTAAGTCTTGTAAATTTCACCATATCTCTACGACTTAAAAGGTAACAGTCTGAAACCTTTTTAACTAGTGGTTGACCAGAAAAATAATGCCTGCCCCTTAATTCATTTTTCCAATCCTCCTGCCACTTCTTCTCTGTACCTTTTTAAATCCTACTTCTCAATTCTGCTCTGCCTAGGGGAACTCTAATTTCCACTTGCCTGTTCTGTAAGGAAGACTTTGCAATGCCATCCACAATTTCATTTCCCTCCACACCAGCATGCCCAGGTATCCATGAAAATCTAACTGCACAACCCATTTTCCCTACTCTAAACAACACTAAGAGAATCTCAAACAACAGGAATTCAGCAGATGCTGGAAATTCAAGCAACACACATCAAAGTTGCTGGTGAACGCAGCAGGCCAAGCAGCATCTGTAGGAAGAGGTGCAGTCGACGTTTCAGGCCGAGACCCTTCGTCAGGACTAACTGAAGGAAGAGTGAGTAAGGGATTTGAAAGTTGGAGGGGGAGGGGGAGATCCAAAATGATAGGAGAAGACAGGAGGGGGAGGGATGGAGCCAAGAGCTGGACAGGTGATAGGCAAAAGGGGATACGAGAGGATTCGTCTTAAATGCAGAGACACTTCTCCCATCTCCACACATAATGCAGGGACTGATGTTCTAAAAGCTCCACAACAGAGTCTAAGTGCTTTGGACTGCACAGTGTCTGGTTTTCCAAGCACTGCCGTAGCAGCGGAACCATAAGCAATACAACCATAATCTATAACTGATCTAATCATAGCTAGATATATTAAGTGCATAGTTTCCCGCCCTGCTCCCCAGTTGCATCCAGCAACACTTCTCATAACATTTAAAACTTTCTCACACTTTCCAATTGTTTTATCTATATGAACCCTCCAAGGAAGTCTTTCATCAAACCAGACACCTAAATACTTGAATACCTTGACTCTTTCTAGTGGAGAATCATATATACACAATTCACAATCAGGAATCGTTCTTCTAAAGCCAAAAATCATGTATTTGGACTTAGAAGCAGAAATCCTGAAACCCCATTTATTAGCCCAGTTTTCAACTGATCTTAAAGACTTTTGTACCTGCCTTAATATATAACACGTCCTTCCTGTAGTGAGGCGACCAGAATTGAGCACAGTACTCTAAGTGGGGTCTGATCAGGGTCCTATATAGCCGCAACATTACCTCTCGGCTCTTAAACTCAATCCCATGATTGATGAAGGCCAATGCACCGTATGCCTTTTAATTCACAGAGTCAACCTGCATAGCAGCATTGACCCTCCTATGGACTCGGACCCCAAGATCCCTCTGATCCTCCACACTGCCAAGAGTCTTACCATTAATTCTATATTCTGCCATCATATTTGACCTACCAAAATGAACCACTTCACACTGATTTGGGTTAAACTCCATCTGCCACTTCTCAGCCCAGTTTTGCATCCTATCAAAGTCCCGTTGTAAGCTCTGACAGCCCTCCACGCTATCCACAGCACCCCCAATCTTTGTGTCAACAGCAAATTTACTAACCCATCCCTCCACTTCTTCATCCAGGTCATTTATAAAAATCACGAAGAGTAGGCGCCCCAGAACAGATCCCTGAGGCACACCGCTGGTCACTGGCCTCCATGCAGAATATGACCCATCTACAACCACTCTTTGCCTTCTGTGGCAAGCCAGTTCTAGATCCACAATGCAATGTCCCCTTGGATCCCACGCCTCCTTACTTTCTCAATAAGTCTTGCATGGGGTACCTTATCAAATGCCTTGCTGAAATCCACATACACTACATCTATGGCTCTACCTTCATCAATGTGTTTAGTCACATTCTCAAAAAATTCAATCAGGCTCGTAAGGCATGACCTGCCTTTCACAAAGCCATGCTGACTATTTCTACCCATATTATGCCTCTGCAAATGTTCATAAATCCTGCCTCCCAGGATCTTCTCCATCAACTTACCAACCACTGAGGTAAAACTTACTGGCTTATAATTTCCTGGGCTATCCCTACTCCCTTTCTTGAATAAGGGAACAATATCCGCAACCCTCCAATCCTCTGGAACCTCTCCCATCCTCATTGATGACGCAAAGGTCATTGCCAGAGGCTCAGCAATCTCCTCCCTCACTTCCCACAGTAGCCTGGGGTACATCCCATCCAGTCCCGGTGACTTATCCAACTTGATGCTTTCTAAAAGCTCCAGCACATCCTCTTTCTTAATATCTACATGCTCAAGCTTTTCAGTCTGCTGCAAGTCATCCCTACTCTTGCCAAGATCCTTTTTCCGTAGTGAATTCTGAAGCAATACTGACTTTATAATTCCTTATTATTATCATTATAAAAGTCTAAAAACATTTTTTCTCAGCTTAAGCTGGTGAAACCTGAGGTAAGGGTATAGCCAAACATGTTCATTTCTCAATTGCTAGGAACTTATGGACTATTCTAGTAGTGTTTGGTATTGTGGCTTTCTAAAGATTTACAAAGATATTGCTGTGTAGTCCTAATTGTTTAATGCTATTGTGTAGTGCCTTTGGGACTATTGGAACAATGTATACCCTGTTCATGTTCCATTATCTTTCAATTTCCTCTATTAATTCAGCATATTTCTGGTATTTTTCACATTGATTTCTGTAAGTTATGTGCGTTTGGAAGAGCTATATCTATTAAGGAAGTTGTTCTTGCTCATTATTATTATTGTTATAATTTATTTATTCCCCACCATAGATGCTGCCTGTCTTGCTGGATTCCTCCAGAATTTTGTGTGTTTTGTTTAAAATTTACAGAATCGGAAGACTGTTTCATTTTTAACAAAGCATTAGTACCAAACATGGACATGATCTTCCCTGATCTCATCATTGCGATTTCCTTGAGGGCTAAGTAACACAAACATTAATTTATTCTTTTCCCGTGTATGGTTACAATGGCACAGAAGTAGTCAATGCCTCTTTCTCAAAAATGGGAAAGCAAGAAAGCAAGCGGAAGATGAGGAAGGATGGATGGGGTAAGGAGCATATTTCGGAGAGAGTAAGGGATGTGCTTCTCTGTGGATGTGCTGTTGCTGATCCTAGGCGCAGCATGTTCAAGTTTAGAAGGATGATCAAGTTCCCCAGTTCCTCCAATTTTCATTGGGGCACAATGGAACCAATAAATCTAAGTGGGAGGCACTTCAGTCCTCTTCATTTGTTTTCCAATTTCCATTCTACATTTTACAGCTTTTATGTCATTTTGTTAGTTTTGGCTTCTAGTCAATAAAGGTTTATTGCTTTGATTCCTATTAATTTTTGGCCTTATTTCAGCTATTTGGTGGCAGATGTCACAATTCTCACCCTAACTCTACAGTTCAAGTTTGAATTCCTCTTTTGATCAAAGCTGCAATAAAATCCAGTTTAGAGAGTCACAGCTGAACCAACTTTGAGTATCAGTGAAAACACATTTTGACTTCATCTCACTTGAATTACCAATGACGACTTTATTCAACACTTGCAAAAAAAAATCGAAAGAGCACGCGTTGGTTTAGGTCATTTGTTCTAAAGTTAAAAAAAACTTGATGAAGCTCATGTCATTGGTTATTAAAGGTGGCAGGATTTTTTTTTGACAAACCACAAAGCACTTACTTCTTAGCCTGATGCTTCAAGCTGTGAATGGAAATGCCCGGGGTTAAAAATAGGTGAGAGTTAATGTAGTGAGTAAAACAGCACTGCAAACTGTTCCAATAAGATGGAAAGTTTTCAGTTTTCTTATTAAAACAAAATTATTGATTTATATTCATACAATTCTTTAAAATGATAGTTTTTGAAGAGCCTTCGGTTTTAAATCACAAATATTATTATGATTAATTGTTGCCTTTATCCTTATTTCAATCCCTCTTCCAGCAAAAAAATGATCCAGCAGTTTGATCATTTTACTTCTTGACACAAATAAAGGAAGAAGCACCCTGTTGTTTTAAGTGGTTGATCACTTGACTGTTAACCAGAACTCAAAGTCCCAGAGTTGTTTACCCAGCAGTTTTAGTTGCAGTTTGCCTGTACTCAGCCAAACTCAATTCTGCATCTTGTGGTAATGACAGTATATTCCTCCTTGTTCAGCAGGATACTGTCTAGTTTTCTAATTATAGTTCTTGCTTCCTAATTATAGAAAAGTTCACATTGGCTTTTCATCCCAAAGCATCCATCATCAGTTAGTGAAACTTACTCTCATCTCTAAGCTTTGGACTTGAATCCATTATTCCATGGTAAAGTCTTCCACCTTGATGTTTGTTGGGTATCGTACTCAAGAGGAAGGAACAAAATGTAGACTGTTCCAGTAGAGTTCAGTCCATGAGGGGAATATGGATTGTATGTAATTCTTGCAGTTAACAACATAACTAGGGGCACGTGCAAATGGTTAACGACATGAATACACAAAGTACATTCATAATATGAGCTGTTTATCCTCTAGATGGGTTTAACCTCAGCCTGATAGTGGAGAAGTACAAGTATGGACAGGTCAATGTGTGAATGGGAAGGGAAATTGAAATGGCATGCAACTGGCATGTAAATGGCTCAGTGTACTCTGTGAAATGGTTGCACCTTCTGTACTCTGATGCACTGAATGTGTTAGATAAGATTGAAGGTGGTGCTTATATTCTTACACCTCCTCCCATTCATCTTGTGGTCCTCTGTGCATACTTTAGAAAAATATCACCTGCACTATCTTCTTTGGAAATAAGTTCCAGATTCACAACTTTGCAGACTGTTTTTAAATGTTTTATACCCTCCTGTGACCCAAACTTATCATATCTTTTAAGACCATAAGAGAGAGGAGCACACTTGGATTATTCAGCCCATTAGGTCTGCTCCATCATTCAATATTGGTTGATATATTATTCCGTCACTTGGCCCGAGACTCATCCGTGACTGGATACATCCACTCTTCCTAACCTTACCAATATTCAATTAGTTCCAATTTTATAAAGCTTTCCAGTGTAATCACATCCTTTCTGTAAATTTGTGAGCAGAGCTAAATGAAGACTTAATTTATGGCCTAACTAGTTTTGTAGCCAATTTTGGTATTTTCTGCAGACTTCTTTATTTGCCTTAATTGCTCTCTGTGCAGCTAATGAAGCAACTGCTAAATCCTTGAATTTCTTTCTTAAATACCTTCCAATGATTTAAAACCAATGTACCTTCAATTTAACTTTTACCTTTGCAGGTTATTATCAAAATACTACCAGCATGTCTTCTGTCCCACCAGGGGCCCAGCCACCCTTGACTATTGCTATTAAACTATGAAATATATCTACAGGTCCATCCCCAGTCCCCCCCAGGGGCCCAGCTGCCCCTGACCATTGCTATTAAACCATGAACTATATCTACAGGTCCACACTTTGCTGAATTAGACAGGTTATGCTCCTTCTCCCTGCATACAATCAGCAGCCCAGTACAAGAAGCTGTACACTGCTCGCCAATACCAGTCCAAAATCAAGCTCCAGGCTAGCTATCAATTGTGACAGAACTTTGAAAGAGACGGGGGAGATGTTTCGTGGAATTTTGCATCTGTTCTTATTCTAGAGATGGAGACAGAGTCTATAGATGTAAAGAAAGCAGCAGCAAAGCCATGGACCATATATAGATTATAGAGGAGGAGATGTTTGCCATCTTGAGGAAGATTATGGAAGATAAATCCCTATGACCAGACGAGCTGTTTCCTCAGACCCTATGTGAAATTAGTGCAGAAATTGCAGGGGACCAAACACAGATATTTAATATATTCTTAGCCACAAGTGAGGTGCTGGAGGATTGGAGGATAGCTAATGTTCCTCTATTGTTTAAAAAAGACTCTAAGGATAAGCCAATGAGCCTGATGTCAATACTAGGTAAATTATTGGAAGGTTTTCTAATTGAGCTTAATCAGCTGGTTGAATGGTGCTGCAACAACATTAGTAAGATCAAGGAATTGATTGTGAACTTCTGGAAAGGCAAGTCAAGAGAACTCACACTAGTCCTCATCAAGGAGTCAACAATGGAAAAGGTGAGTCATTTCAAGTTACCGGGTTTCTACATCTCTGAAAATCTAGCTTGGCCCAACATATTAATACAATTTCAAAGAAGGCATGACAGTAGTTATATTTCATTGGGAGTTTGAGGAGACTTGGTCTGTCACCAAAGACTTGTCAAATTCTACAGATTTACCGTGGAGAGCTTTCTAATTGGTTTCATCACCGTCTGGTTTGGCCGCTGCTCAGGATTGGAGAAAGCTGCAAAGTATTGTTAATTCAGCCAGCTCCATCTTGTGCCCAGCATAGACACCTTCAAAAGATGATGCCGCTAGAAAGTGATGCTCAGCATTCATGAGCCCCATCACCCAGGATGTGCCTGCTTCTCTTTGCTACCATCTGGGAGGAGGAACAGGAGCCTGAGACACACACTCAAAGTTTCAGGAACAGCTTCTTCTCCTCCACCATTAAATTTCTGACTGGACATTGAACACTGCCTCACTATCTCTTTTCTTTACTTTTTCTCTCTTTTTGAGCTACTTATTCAATTTAACTTTTTATATCCACACCTGATTGTAGTTTATAGTTTTTATTATTATATATTGCAAAGCACTGTTGCCGCAAAACAACGAATTTCATGACAACACACATCAAAGTTGCTGGTGAACGCAGCAGGCCAAGCAGCATCTGTAGGAAGAGGTGCAGTCGACGTTTCAGGCCGAGACCCTTCATCAGACTGCCCCTCTTCCTAGAGATGCTGCCTGGCCTGCTGCGTTCACCAGCAACTTTGATATGTGTTGCTTGAATTTCCAGCATCTGCAGAATTCCTGTTGTTTGAATTTCATGACATATGCTCGTGATATTAAACCTGACAGCAGATAGAAAGGAAGGCTATCCAAGCTTGCAGCAGGATCTGGACCAGTTGGAAAAATGGGCTGGGAAACAGGAGATGGCATTTACTGCAGACTGGTGTGTGGTGATGCAGTTTGCCAGGAAAACCAGGTAGGATCTGTGTGGGTGATTGTGTGTCTTGGAGAACATACCGGACATATCGCAAATGAAAGCCAAGGATGAACCTGGAGATTCAGGGTCTGCTGAGGGGTTGGTTTGTGGTATTGAAGTACATTTGTATATACGTCAGCTCCAGCAGTGTCTGCAGGCCATTACTTTCTGCAAGGAAAAAACTAACATCATGAATAGTTGTGATACTTCACTCCCGGTGAGCTCAATGCCTTTTTTGCACCCTTAGAACTGTAGCATACGAATCACTGTAGCATCCGGTCACCCCGTGATCTCTGCCTCAGAACCCCTTTTAAAGAGGGTGAACCCTTGTACAGCATTAGGCCTTGATGGTGTACCTAGTATGCCTCTGAAATCCTCGGCAACCATTTGCCAAGAGTGTTCAAGGACATCTTCAATTTCTCAGTACGACAGTCAGAGGTTCCAACCTGCTTCAAAAGGGTGACAATTATACTAGTGCCCAAGAGCAGGGTGACCTGTCACTGTCCATCAGTTGCACTCACATCATGAAGTGCTTTGGGAGTTTTGTCACATGCCGAACCAGCTTCTGCCTCAGCAAGGACCTGGATCAGCTGCAATTTACCGATCGCCACAATATGTCTACAGCAGATGCAATCCTCTCGGCCTTGGATCATATGGACAATAGCAATACCTACATGATGTCAGGTTCTGTTTGTTGATTACAGCTAAATGTTCAACATAATCATACCCTCTGCAACTAGATCCTTGATTTCTTCTTCGGGAGACCACTGAAAGTGCAGTTTGGAAATAACTTCTCCCCTTCATTAACTGGCACAGCTCAAGGATGTGTGTTTAAACTACTGCTTTACACTCATGACTATGTGGCTAGCATATTTCAAACACCACCTATAATTTTGCCAATGACAAAACTGCTGCTGACAACATTTCAGATGGTGACGAGGAAGTGCAGAGAAGCGAGATATAGATCAGCTAGTTAAATGGTGTTGCAGAAGCCTTGCACTCAATGTCAGTAAGACCAAAGAATTGATTGTGGACCTCAGGCAGCGAAAGTGAGGAAACACACACAATTCCTCATTGAGAGATCAGCAGTGGAAAGGGTGAGCAGTTTCGTATCAACGTGTCTGGAGATTTACCCTGGGCCCAGCATATTGATGCAATTATGAAGAAGGCACAACAGTGGCTATATTTCGTTTGGACCCTGAGGAGACTTGGTATGTCACCAAAGACTTGCAAATTTTTACAGAGGTACTATGGAGAGCATTCTAACTGTTGCATTTCTGTCTGGTATGCAGAGGCCACTGCACAGGATCAAAAACAGCTGCAGAAAGTTGTAAACTCAGCCAGCTCCATCATGGGCACTAGCATTAAGGACACCTTCAAAAGATGATGCCTCAAAAAGGTGGCAACAGCCATTAAGGGTCCTCATCACCCAGAGCATGCCGTCTTAGCATTGCTACCGTCAAGGAGAGGTTCAAGGAACAGCTTCTTCCCTTCTGCCATCAGATTTCTGAACGGACAATAAATCCATGTACACTACCTCACCAACACACATGTTTCGGGCCAAAACTTCAACTGTACTTCTTTTCCATAGATATGGCCTGGTCTGCTGAGTTCCTTCAGCATTTTGTGTGTGTTGCTCGTGTTTCCAGCATCTGCAGATTTCCTCTTGTTTGTGATTTACACTACCTCACCATTTGTTTTATTTTTTCTCTCTCTCTTTGCACTACTGATTCAATTTAACTTTATATATATATATTTCTTACTGTAATTTAAACTTTTTATTATTATGTATTCTGACATACTGCTGCCACAAAACAACAAATTTCACGACATACAGTATGCACGTGATATTAAAACTGATTCTGAGGACTTACGCAGTGAGTGGTGGGCACCGAGGGATGTGGTATAACAGAGGGATCTGGGAATACAGCTCCATAATTCCCAGAATGTAACATCAGAGGTGGGTTGGGTCGTAAAGAAAGCTTTTGGCACATTGGCCTTCATAAATTATAGAGAACAGGAAGTCATGGTAAAGTTGAAACAGGGATTGGTGAAACCTGATTTGGAATATTGTGTGCAGGTGTGCAAGGTTTTTCTACAGAGGTTGGGTGAGGTCATGGGTTAAAAGTGAAAGATGTTTAACAGGAACATGAAGGGGAATCTCTTCACTCAAAGGGTGGTAAGGGTGTGGAACGAGCTGCCAGCAAAAGTGATGAATGTGGTTTCATTTCAACATTTCAAAGAAATTTCTATAGGTACATGGATCAAGCTGGTGAACCTCCTCTGCACTGCCTCCAAAGCCAGTATCTCCTTCCTCAAGTAAGGAGACCAGAACCGTAAGCAGTACTCCAGGTGTGGCCTCACCAGTACCCTGTACAGTTGCAGCATAACCTCCCTGCTCTGAAATGCAATCCCTCTAGCAATGAAGGCCAACATTCCATTTGCCTTTTTGATAGCCTGCTACACCTGCAAACTAACCTTTTGTGATTCATGCACAAGCACTCCCAAGTCCCGCTGCACAGCAGCGTGCTGCAATTTTTTACCATTTAAATAATAATCTGTTCTTCCATTTTAGATAGATTAGATTAGATTAGATTATGACACTCAGTCCTCATTTATTGTCATTTAGAAATGATACGATGTTCCTTCAGAATGATATCACAGAAACTCAGGACAGACCAAGACTAAAACTGACAAAAAATACATAATTATAACATATAGTTACCACAGTGAAAAGCAATACCGTAACTCGATAAAGAGCAGACCATGGGCACAGTAAAAAACAGTCTCAAAGTCCCAATAGCCCATCATCTCACGCAGATGGTAGAAGGAAGAAAACTCTCCCTGCCATGAACCTCCAGTGCCGCAAACTTGCCGATGCAGCACCCTGGAAGCACCCGACCACAGCCGACTCTGAGTCCGTCCGAAAACTTCGAGCCTCCGACCAGCCCTCCGACACCGAGCACCATCTCTGCCGAGTGCTTCAACCCCGCCCCGGCCGCTGAGCAACGAGCAAAGCTGAGGATTCGGGGCCTTCCCCTCTGGAGATTCTGGATTATATAGTAGCAGCGGCAGCAAAACAGGCATTTCAGAAGTTTCACCAGATGTTCCTCCGAGCTCTCATGTGTGCCTCCATCAAATCAGGATTGTGTATGGCACCCTACTTGACAGATAACAAATATTCAACACTGGAGTGGCCACTGTGTACTGCATCGCGTCGGCATCTTCTCCTCTCCTCACAGAGTGCGAAAGTGGATAACCGTGCATTTACCAACAATGTACTCCAGCTGTCAGACCCCTGATCACTCTCCTAACCTACCTATATCTCTCTGCAGACTCTCTGTATCCTCTGCACAATTTGCTTTTCCACTCAATTTAGTATCATCAGCAAACCTAGATACACTACGCTCGGTCCCCTCTTTCAGATCGTTAATGTATATCGTGAACAGTTGCAGGCCCAACACCAACCCCTGTGGCTCACCACTCACCACTAATTGACAATCAGAGAAACACCCATGTATCCCAACTTTGCTTTCTATTGGTTAACCAAATATCTAGCCATGCTAATACATCACTCCCAACTTTATGCATCCTTATCTTATTTGTGGCACCTTATTGAAGGCCTTCTGGAAATCCAAGTAAATAACATCAATCTGTTCTCCTCTATCCACTGCACTCATTATATCCTCAAAGAATTCCAGTAAGTTTGTCAAACAGGACCTGCTTTTGCTGAATCCGTGCTGGGGACTTTAACTTGCATACAGATTAGGTGAATCAAGTTGGATGAGGCAGTCTTCAGGAAGACTTCATAGATGCATACATGATGGCTTGGCTTTCTTGAACAACACGTTATTGAACCTACAAGGGAACATGCTATCTTAGATCTGGTCCTGTGCAATGAGACGGGTAAAATTAGCAATCTTGTAGTTGGGGATTCTCTTAGAAAGAGTGATCACACTATGATTGAGTTTCTCATACAAATGGAGGGGGCAATAATTTTATCTAAAACTAGTGTATTATGCCTAGACAAGGGAGACTACAACAGGATTAGGGAGGAGTTAGATACGGTAAAATTGGAACACAGGATAAATGGGATGGTTGAGGAACAGTGGAAGACTTTCAAAGAAAGTGCTCAACAAAAGTATATTCCAGTTTAAAGCAAGGACAGTAAGGGTAGGGAGAGCCAGCGTTGGATAACTAAGGAAATAAAAGAAGATAATAAACTAAAAGCACGTCCATACAGTCGCCAAGAGTAATGGGAAACTGGAAGATTTGGAAAACTTTAAAAAACAACAGAGTCACTAAGTGAGCAATTATGAAAAGGAAGATAGAGTATGAAAGTAAACTACCACAAAATATAAAAACGGATAGTAAAAATGTTTATAATTAAATCAAGCGGAAAAGGCTGGCTAAAGTGAAGGTAGGTCCCTTAAGGGACAAGAAGGGGGAATTGATATTGGGTAACGAAGAAATGGCCGAGGCTTTGAATGACTATTTTGTGTCAGTCTTCACAGTCGAACATGCCAAAGATAGACGTTATGGATGCAATGGGAGGTGAGGACTTAGATACAATAGCGATCACTAAAGAGGCAGTGCTGAGCAAACTTATGGGCCTGAAGGTAGACAAGTCCCCTGGTCCTGATGGAATGCATCCCAGGGTACTGAAAGAAATGGCAGAGGTTATAGTAGAGGCTTTGGTGATAATTTATCAAAATTCTCTGGACCTCGGTTAGGTCCACTGTACAGTGTACCACTGTAATATTATTATTCGGTGGCCGATAGACAACTCCCACCAGTGACTTTTTCCCTTTACTGCTCTTAATCTGTACGCAGATGATTTCAACTTTCTGCTCCTTAGGTCTTATATCGTCTCTCACAGTCGCCCTGATCTCATCCTTAATTAAGAGTGCTACCCCACCTCCTTCACCTTCCTGCCTAACCTTCCAAATTATCTTGAATGGTTAATTCTCAATCCAATCCACCCTGCGACCACGTCTCTGTAATGGCAACTAAATCATACCCTTTTGTACTGATTTGCGCCACAAATTCACTGACCTTGTTTCAAATACAATGGGCATTCAGATGAAGTGCGTTAACAATCATTGAGCTTTAAAATCTTATGATCTTTGCCTGCTATGTACTTGACTTTTCTGCACTCCACCCTTACTTTTCTCTTTTACTTTCTCCATTCTTCTCCAATCTTTTGAACCCACCCCCCCTGCTATTTAGTTTAAAGCCCTAGTTATGTGATTCGCCAGGATCCAGGTCCCATCACGGTTCGGGTGGAACCCATTACAGTGAAACAGCTCTAACTCCATCCACAAGTTTATAGGTAACAGCAACGGTAGTGGCTGTACTTCAAATAATGATGAGTCTGAGTAGAGGGAGGAGACAGCATTGTGTAATGACAGCAACGTTTCCATTAATGGCAGCAAAACAAAAGAGCTGGTGTCATTGACTCCAGGAAGTAAGGCAATGTATGTGCTCCTGTTTATATCAATACAGTTGAGAAAGAGGTGGTCAGGAAACATACATATCACCAGTGCCCTGCCCTGATCTAACCACATGGGTTCTTTGGCAGGAAAAGTGCATTATCACTTCTAGTTCTTCAGGAGCTTTAAAAAAATGGCACAATCCAAAGCATCCTATCCAGATGTATCATGGCTTAATACGACAACTGCTCTCCCTGAGAGCACAAGAGCATGTAGAGTTGTACTAGCATCCCCTCTATGGATTCTGTACACACTTCTTGCTGCCTTGGTAAAGTCGGCAGCATATCAAAGACTGCACCCACCCTGCACGTTCCCACTTCTTTCTCCTCCATTCAGGCAGAAGATACAAAAACCTGAAAGTATATAAAACCAGGTCCAAGAACAACTTCTCTCCTGCTGTTAAATGACCTCTTGATAAATAAGGTGGGCTTTTGACCACACAACCTACCTCGTCATTGGCCTTGCACCTTATCCTCAGCCTGTATTACCTTTTCTCAGTATGTAGGCCTCCGTCAGTCTCATGAGACCATGGATTCACACCTTGGAAGGTTTCCAGGGTGCAGGCCTGGGCAAGGTTGTATGGAAGTCTTCCCTCTCCACACCACCAATATTGTCTAAGGGAAGGGCATTAGGACCCATACAGTTTGGCACCGGTGTCATCGCAGATCAATGTGTGGTTAAGTGCCTTGCTCAAGGACACACACACAGCCTCAGCCAAGGCTCAAACTAGCAACCTTCAGATCACTAGACCAATGCCTTAACCACTTGACCATGTAGCCTTTTCTCAGTAATGTTACTTTTCTCAGTAACTGTTACACTTAATTATACCATTTGTTATTGTTTTCACTTATACTTCTTCATTGTTCTGGTTTGATCAAGTGATCTGTCTGGATGGTATGCAAAGCAAAGATGTTCACTGTACCTTTGGCAATTGATAATAAACGTCCCAGACCACTTTTGGTGAATCACCGTAAAATTGTTCTCATTGCAATTACTTAAAATTTAATTCTTGTTTTATGCTTATTTCATTATTAAAATACAGTGCTCTGCACTTTTGAACATTTTTTGAAAATTTCTCGTATTTGAAACTGTAAATAACCTTCCATCAGAGCATTAAGTCCCTGTGAAATCAGTTTTTCCTCTGAAGATATCTATTGCCAGTATTGAAATGATACCAACTCACTGACATCCAGCTCAACTTTCTTACAGATTTTATGTCTTCATAATGTGCTACTCCCATTATCATTCTATATACATTCTTCACATGTATTATCTGTTGGAATGTATAGTCTAAATAAACAAAGAGAGAGAAAAAAAAACACTAATTCCAGTCATCTGGATTCATGCCTAACTAATTAATCATTCTTCTCTTTCAAACCAAAGTACAAATTTCTGTATTTGAGCAGAAAGCAATGCAATGTATATCAAACAATTTTGGATTATCTCAAGGGTTTTAGCAATGTCTGTCTCAGCTCTATTTTGCTTATTTAAAAAAAATACTGTATTTGATTGCAATAGTTTAAATTATTATTACACTACACTACTTCTATCATATGTGACTAAAATTTATATATTTATAGTCTAGTTCCAAGAATTCTGCCTCATTCCTCAAAGAACTCAACAGCTTTTAAAACAGACAACCTTTAAAGTTGAACCTTCAATTGTACAAACCAAAGAGCAATTCTTGTGAACAAAGTTGTTACCCTTTGTATGTTTAACTTTGACAGGCAGTTGATATCAGTGAAAATGCTGGAAATACTTGGTAAATCAGACAGTGTCTTTAGAAAGAGAAACAGATTTAATGTTTCAGGCATGGGTGACAAACCAAGCCCATTTATCCACATGGAAGAAGGGTATGACTTCTAGCAGGATAAAACTGGAGTAACCATGGGAATAAACCGTATGCATGGTTATCCACTCAGTAAGTTAGTGGGAGCAGTTATAGAGTGAGAACATAGACAAGGGAATTTGGAATGGGAAGATATACCTGCCAGGTTAAGCTGGTCATTCCTTACAAATAAGAGGGAAAATAAAAGGGGAAAATTAAAAATAGGCTGAGCCAATATTATAATGGCCGACTGATGCAGACAGAATTCAAATTACCTGAAGCTGTGAATTAAGTATTAATGTCAGAAATTTGCAATCTGTCCAGATGGAAGATGAGGAGTTGGACCTCACTGTAACACAACAGGAGGCCACAGACTGATAAGTCAGAGTGAAGGTGACTTGGGGAATTAAACTAGCAGGCAGTTGAAGTTCAGGTCACCATGTCGACTGAATATTGGTAGTCCACAATGCAACACCAATCTGTGTTTCATTTCCTGAGTGTAGAAGAGACCACATTATGAACACTGAATGCACTTCACTAGATTCGAAGAAGTGCAAATACTTCACTGCTTCACCTGGAAAGACTGTTTGGATGCCAGGATAGCACGAAGGGAGGAGTAACAGGGCAGGTTTTGCATCACATGTGCTAGCAGGGGAACTGCCATAAGAAGGTGAGGGAGGAGGGACTGTGGGAATGATGTGTTTGGTAGGAACAAAAGAATGGACCAGTGAGTTGTGAAAGGAATGATTCTGTTGAGAGGAGAGGAGATAGAGAGATCTGACTTGTGGTGCAATCTCTTTGAAGATGGCAGAAGTTGCAGACAATTATCTATTGGCCAGAAGTGTGGACAGTGAGAACAGAGAGCAGGAAATGGGTAAGATGCAGTCAAGGGCTTTGTTAACAAGAAGCTACAGTCATAAATATGCTTCAAGCTGATCATACAAATAACTATTAACAATGCATGTTGAACCTGAAGTACATCACCATCAGTTTCAAAGGTTTGCAGGTGATGGATAATTTATTATATTGAGACTGCTATTTATTCTTTGGTAGACATATGGAGATATTGAGTAACAAGACATTTCACCCAATAGAATACAGTCTACAATCCAACAAATGTAAGGAAATGGCAGCAAGAGTTGCATGATCTTATTTTAGCATTTCATCTTTTAGAAATAAATAACTCAGCAATGGCATCAATTCAATTCAACTATTTAACCAGCTCAAAGATAATGTAGTTGCCATATGCATTAATATACACCTCTCTTGTTATTTTCAGCACAAGGCATTAACTCCTCAGCAATCTTGCAATATTAATAAAAGTAGGTGTGGTTAAACACTATCTTTTTCTTCACTACTTATGGTTGGTGATATTGTGTGATCCAGCACGATTTCCATCTGCCTGCATTTGATTCATATGCCCGTAAAGAACAGACAAATATCCATGGCATGATATAAGGGAGAACAAAGTTAAACAACCTGTGTTCATGCAGCATATTCCAGATGCTCAAGATGTGCTAATGGCTGAATCTTCTCCACATCATTATCCCCAAAGACAAAAGTGATTTTGGGAACTATAGTGGTAGAACAGTCGGTAAAGAAGGCTCATAACACACTTGCTTTCATTGGTTATGTCACTGAGTATAAAAGACAGGAAGTCATGTGCAGGTCTCAAGCTCTGGTCAACTGACAGTTTGAGTTTTGTATGTGGTTCTGGTCACTGCAATACAGAAAATATGGAACATGGAACAGATGACTGAACTGTGTAGTTGAGAGTAGCACCTTGGAGACATTCAAATCTAAACTCAATAGTTATTTCAACATACTATGTGAATAGGAATTTGGCAAGCTTTGTTGGGCTGAATGGCCCATTCTTGTCAAAAACTTTCTAATGCTCTAATGTCCTAATATGCAAATGTGAAAGCTTTGGGGATGGTGTTGAAAAAGTTCTCCAGGATGCTGTTTGGACTGCAATATTAGCTATAAGGAGAGTTTGGACAAACTTGGGATGTTTTCTCTGGAGCAGCAGAGGATGAGATGTGACCTATTAGAAGTACATAGCCTGTAAAAAATATTCACCCCACTTGGAAATTTTCATGTTTTATTGTTTTACAACATTGAGTCACAGTGGATTTACTTTGGCTTTTTTGACACTGATCAACAGAAAAGATGCTTTCAAAGTGAAACAAATTTCTACAACTTGGTCCAAATTTATTACAATTATTAAATACGACATAATTAATTGCGTAATTACTCAACTCCTTCAAGTCGATATTCAGTAAGAGTACCTTTGGCAGCAATTATAGCCTTGAGTCTGTGTGGATAGATCTCTATCAGCTTTGTACATCTGGACACTGAAATTTTTCCCCATTCTTCTTTGCAAAACTGCTGAAGCTCTGTCAGATTACATGGGGATCATGAGTGAACGGCCCTTTTAAAGTCCAGCACAAATTTTCAATTGGATTGCGAACTTTGGACTTGTCCACTCAGTTGGACTTTGACTTGTCCACTCAGTTGGACTTTGACTTGCCCACTCAGTTGGACTTTGGACTTGTCCACTCAGTTGGACTTTGACTTGTCCACTCAGTTGGACTTTGACTTGTCCACTCAGTTGGACTTTGGACTTGTCCACTCAGTTGGACTTTGACTTGCCCACTCAGTTGGACTTTGACTTGTCCACTCAGTTGGACTTTGACTTGCCCACTCAGTTGGACTTTGACTTGCCCACTCAGTTGGACTTTGGACTTGTCCACTCAGTTGGACTTTGACTTGCCCACTCCAGGACATGAGCTTTGTTGTTTTTAAGCCATTGCTATGTAGCTTTGCTTTTATATACAGTGTCGTTGTCTTGCTGGAAAGCAAATCTTCTCTCAAGTCACAGTCCCCTTGCAGATTGCATCAGGTTCTCCTCCAGGAGTTCCCTGCATTTTGCTGCATTCATTTTACCCTCTACCTTCACAAGCCTTCCAGCGCCTGCTGCAGCGAAGCATCCCCACAGCCTGATGTAGCCACCACCAGGCTTCACGGTAGGGATGGTGTGTTTTTGATGATGTGTGGTGTTCGGTATACACCAAACATAGTGTTTAGTCTGATAGCTAAAAAGCCCAATTTTGGTTTCATTAGACCATACAATCTTTGTCCAGCTGACTTCAGAATCTCCCACATGCCTTTTGGCAAACTCTGGATGAGATTTCATGTGAGTTACTTTCAATAGTGGCTTTTTCTTTGCCACTCTCCCATAAAGCTGCGACTGGTGTAGCACCCAGGCAACAGTTGTTGTATACGCAGTCTCGCCCATCTCAACCACTGAAGTTTGTAACTCCTCCAGAGGTGCATGCATCTCCTGACCTTTTCACACAGTTGCTTGGAGTGCTCTTTTGTCTCCACGGTGTAGTTTTTGCCAGGATACCGACTCTCCAGCAGTTGGACCTTCCAGATACAGATGCATTTTTACTGCAATCAATTGCACACAGGTTTATGTAACTCTTGGTTCAGCTAGCGGCTTAATCTAAGGGATGATAGCCCCCGGCCCAGCCAAATTTAAGAAACCTCGTTTGAGTGGATGTTGCAGGATGGGTCCCTTGTTACAAATCAGTACCCCGAAATAACAAACAGTACACAATATGTGATTAAATGATTGAGCTTTATAATTCTTAATTTAACTACCTGGTTAGTAAAGAAACAAAAAAGAGAGAAGGGCCCATTCTCATGAAACAGTCTAAAGCGCAACGTTGGAGTTCACTGATAAAGCTGATCGTCCACCATCGACCTCCTCTCATCATTGCAGACCTTTGGACCCTCGCTCCAAGTCCACTCCTTCTGGCAGTCTACCAACTCTCTCCATTCACGTCTTCTCTCCTCATCTCTCCCTGGCAAAAGACCATGACCTCCTGGCTCCCAGACATACAAGAAAGAACAACATCCTGCTCATTGGCTGACATGTCCCATTATCTCTAGTCATAACCCAAATGTTGCTGCTACAGAGAAACCATTACCTTAGCAGTGGAACATTACAGAGAGGCCATTACATTAGCAGTGAAACCTTACAGCGTGTTACATTTATATAAAACTAGGACACCTTAACTAATTATGTGAATTCTAAAACCAATTGGCTGCACCAGTGATGATTTGGTGTTTCATATTAAAGGGATTGAATACCCATGCAATCAATTATTTTGTGTTTTATATTTGTAATTAATTTAGATCACTTTGTAGAGATCTGTTTTCACTTTGACATGAATGAGTCATTTTCTGTTGATCAGTGTCAAACAAAGTCAAACTAAATCCACGGTGATTCAATGTTGTAAAGCAATAAAACATGAAAACTTCCAAGGAGGGTGAATCCACTGTATATAACACTATGAGATGCACAGACCTACAAGGCAGGCACTTTTTTTAAACAGATCATGATAGATGCTGAGAATGTATTGCCAGAGCAGCTGTTGGGAGCAATACAATACCAGCATTTCAGAAGGATTTAGACAATTGTACAGGCAGGGAATAGATAGATATGCAGATGTGATGAGCTTAGATTAGCATCATAAAAAAGACTTTGTGGGTTTGAGAGTCTGTTCCTGTGCTCCACTGTTTTATATTCTGACAATATGAAAGAAAATTTGTTTTTAGTTGATTACAACACTTGGACAAGCATGTATAACATTTAAAGTGAAATCACCCATTCAGAAGTGAAATTGGTGAAAGCTTCTTCAGGAATGAATAATGTTTCCATCACAATAAAGCTCAAATTGTAATTCTTCATTCTGAGAAAAATACATTTCTGCAAACCTTGGACATTGAGTGACTCTCCGAATCTGGATAAATATTATGATACTCCTGATTTTCTCATCTGACATACAGAAAAGTGGTGGCTCAGTTAGCAGTACTTAACTCTGATTCACACTGAAGTGCAGTTCTGTTGAATACTGTTTTGTTGGAAGACCTATCTTTTGGGTAGGACATTAAACTGTGCATTTAAGGGAAAATGTTTGCCATGACAGACTACATTTCCCGAGTTAAAATTTTAAGTCAAAGACTCCGAAAACAATCTAAGGCAAGTGAAGAAAAGAAGTAAACAATTTACTTTCTGATGAGAATGTTAAAGATCCTAGAGCTTAATCATGGGTTAAGGGTGAAAAGTGAAAAGTTTAAGGGGAACATGATGGGAAATATACTCACTCAGAGGGCTGTGAGAGTGTGGAGTGAGCTGCCAGCACAACTAGTGCATGTGAACTTGATTTCAATGTTTAAGGGAAGTTTGGATAGGTATATTGATAGAAGGGTATGGAGAGCTAGGGTCAGAGTGCAAGTCAATGGGAGCAGGCAGCTTAAATGGAAGATACTAGCAGTATGGTGGAAGTTCCAGGTGACGGGGTCATGAAGTGTGTGAAGTTACCATTACTAGAGAGAAGGTTCTTAGGAAACTGAAAGGTCTGAAGGTAAATCTATCAACTGGACCAGATTGTGTACAACGCAAGGTTCTGAAAGAGGGGCTGAGGAGATTGTGGAGGCTTTGGCAATGATCTTACAATGATCACTAGATTCTGGAATGGTTCCAGAAGACTGGAAAATTACAACTGTCACTCCACTCTTCAAGAAGGGAGAAAGGCAGAAGAAAGGAAACTATAGGCCAGTTAGTCTGCTCTCGGTGACTGGAAAGATGTTGCAGTTGATTATTAAGGATGAAGTCTCGGGGTATTTGGAGGCAGATGAGAAATTGGGCCGTAATCAGCATGGTTTCCTCAAGGGAAAATCTGATGAATCTTTTGGAATTCTTTGAAGAAACAACAAGCAGGATAGACAAAGGAGAATTGGTTGGTGTTGTGTACTTGGATTTTCAGAAGGCCTTTGACACATGAGGCTGCTTAACAAGCTATGGGCCCATGGTATTACAGGAAAGATTCTAGCATGGATAAAGCAGTGGCTGATTGGCAGGAGGCAAAGAGTGGGAATAAAGGGAACCATTTCTGGTTGGCCGCTGCTGACCAGTGGTGTTCCACAGGGGTCTGTGTTGGGACCAATTCTTTTTACGTTAATGTCAATGATTTGGATGATGGAATTTATGGCTTTGTGCAAGATTTGCAGACAATATGAAGATAGGTGGAGGGGCAGGTAATTTAGAGGAAGTAGAGAGGCTACAGAAAGAATTAGATTAGGAGAAAGGGCAAAGAAATGGAAGATGGAATAGAGTGTTCGGAAGTGTGTGGTCATGCACTTTGGTAGAAGAAATGAAAGGGTTAACTATTTTCTGAACGGAGAGAAAATACAAAAATCTGAGATGCAAAGGAACTTGGGAGTGCTTGGGCAGGATTCCCTAAAGGTTAACTTGCATGTTGAGTCTGTGGTGAGGAAGGCAAATGTAATGTTAGCATTAATTTCAAGAGAGCTAGAATATAAAAGCAAGGATGTGATGTTGAGACTTTATGAAGCTCTGGCGAGGCCTCATGGAGTATTATGAGCAGTTTCGGGCCCCTTATCCTAGAATAGGATGCGCTGAAACTGGAGAGGGTTCAAAGGAGGTTCAAAAAATGATTCCAGGATTGAACAGCTTGTCATATGAAGAGCGTTCGATGGCTTTGGGCCTGTATTCACCAGAATTCAGAAGAATGCGGGGTGACCTAACTGAAACCTATCAAGTGGTGAAAGGCCTTGAGAAAGTGGATATAGAGAGGTGTTTTCTATGGTGGGAGAGTCTAAGATAGAGGACACAGCCTCAGAATAGAAGGGTGTCCTTTTAGAATGGAGATGAGGAGGAATTTCTTTAGCCAGAGAGTGGTGAATCGGTGGAATTCATTGCCACAAGCAGCTGTGGAGGCCAGGTCAGTAGGTATATTTAAGGCAGAGGTTGATGGTTTCTTGACTGGTCAGGGCATGAAGGGATATGGGGAGAAGACAGGAGATTGGGAAGGAGAGGAAAATGGATCAGCCATGATGAAATGGCAGAGCAGACTTGATGGGCCCAATGGTCTAATTCTGCTCCTATGTCTTATGTTCTTATAGCATGGACTAAAAGGACCAAAGGACCTGTTTCCGTGCTGTATCTTTCTACGACTATGACTCTATGACAGTACTTTATAAAGAACAGGAATCCTATCTTTGCAGCACAGATCAATATATGCTCCTCAATCACCAGTATTACTGCTTTATCACAATTCCATTTATAGACATGTGCAAATTGCCAAAGATTAGACTTCATTGTAATAAGATGTTTGCGATGACATAATAGCTCCTAATTTTTTACCGCATTTTTCTGAAAATTACATCAAAAGATCTTCGAATTTTCACCAGAAAAAAAGGGCATGACCATAATTTAACATTATCTGAAAGTCAATATTGAAACAATAAGTTTTTCCAGAGTATTGTGCATAAATTTTGATCCAGATTTTCTTTCCAGTTCATTATAATCTTGAGCTCAATGATTCTTTTATGTACTGAGTAAAAGGCACTATATAAGACTTTGATTAGGATTCTACCACTTAAATACAGGGCTCCAAACATTCAGAAAGGCATTTAATGTTACCCACTGATAAGACAAGAAAACTACAGTTTGTGCTTTTAGAAGGAAATACAATGAGAGGGGGAAAGAAAGATAATCTGTGGTTCCAACCCCATTATGGTATCTGGGGAGTTAAAGCTGAGATAATACGTAAACCACAATTTTTAAAGTTGCTGGTATTTATTGGAGACTATAAAATGACTGAATGAACATCAAAATGCAACTGGATCAAGAATACAATTTAGTGAATGAACAAAAGCTGATCTGGTCCATTTGTGTGTGATTCATGGCTAAATAACCCATTGAATTAGTGAGGCATTTAGGAGTGGGCAACAATGCTTGATATTAACATGTCAAGGAATGTTGGTACCAGATGTCACTAATTGAAAACCAAATTACTGAGAAATGTGCTAAATTTTCTCAGAGGATCATGGGTCTTTGGACCTCCCTTGTTTAAATGGTGGAGGAAACAGAGCCATTGGATATGCTTAGAACCAAGTTGGATTTTTGGTCTGCTTACCAGAGGTAGGGGAAATCTGGGTTGAGGTTACAATTAGATCAGTCACAACGGGCTGCACAGTAGCGAAGTTGGCAGCTCTGGTGGCGTTTATATGTCCTCCTTGGAATGTGGGTTTCATCAGAATACTCCGGTACATCCCAAAGGAGTGGGAATTGGTAGGTTAATTGGCTGCTATAAGTTTCTCCCTGTGTGGCGAGAGGTGGTTTCTTGGGGAAGATGATGGAATGGTAGTAAGAATAAAACAGGTAAAGATGGAGCGTGATTCATTGGGCAAACGAGCCTGTTTCTGTGTTGTTTCTCAGAGTGAATGCTGGAGCAGACTGAATGTGCAGGCCTCACTCCGGTCCCATTTCCTGAGCTTCAGTCTGTCCCACTGATTCAACTAGCAAAGGCTCATATGTAACTGAGACAAGTAGCTTTGTACCAACTTATTTAGTTCATTGGTGACAATCCAGGGTGGTTCTGGAGTCATTCTTTCTCTTTATGTCTCTCATGATCGAGGAAGAATTGCCTGCACCCCTGTTCTGAAAACTCTGGGGTGGTGTATAATGAGAATGTTAACGACATTTGTCATGGGTGGACAGGAGTTTGCTGATAGGCTATTACTATGGGATATAAAGGACTCTTTAAACCATTTCTGTCATGACTGCATATGGGGGTAGAAGGGTGGGTTGGCAAGTTTGCAGACAACACAAAGGTTGGTGGTGTTGTAGATTGTGCAAAGGATTGTCAAAGATTGCAGAGAGACATTGATAGGATGCAGGAGTGGGCTGAGAAGTGACAGATGGAGTTCAACCATGAGAAGTGTGAGGTGGTACACTTTGGAGGGACAAACTCCAAGGCAGAGTACAAAGTAAATGGCAGGATACTTGGTAGTGTGGAGGAGCAGAGGGATCTGGGGGTACATGTCCACAGATCCCTGAAAGTTGCCTCACAGGTAGATAGGGTAGTTAAGAAAGCTTATGGGGTGTTAGCTTTCATAAGTCGAGGGAGAGAGTTTAAGAGTCGCAGGGTAATGATGCAGCTCTATAAAACTCTGGTTAGGCCTCACTTGGAGTATTGTGTCCAGTTCTGGTCGCCTCACTATGGGAAGGATGTGGAAGCATTGGAAAGGGTACAGAGGAGATTTACCAGGATGCTGCCTGGTTTAGAGAGTATGGATTATGATCAGAGATTAAGAGAGCTAGGACTTTACTCTTTGGAGAGAAGGAGAATGAGAGGACACATGATAGAGGTGTACAAGATAATAAGAGGAATAGATAGAGTGGATAGCCAGTGCCTCTTCCCCAGGGCACCACTGCTCAATACAAGAGGACATGGCTTTAAGGTAAGGGGTAGGAAGTTCAAGGGGGATATTACAGGAAGGTTTTTTTACTCAGAGAGTGGTTGGTGCGTGGAATGCACTGCCTGAGTCAGTGGTGGAGGCAGATACACTAGTGAAATTTAAGAGACTTTTATTTTATACTAGACTATTAGACAGGTATATGGAGGAATTTAAGATGGGGGGTTATATGGGAGGCAGGGTTTGAGGGTTGGCACAACATTGTGGGCCGTAGGGCCTGGTACTGTGCTGTACTATTCTATGTAATTTTAACAATGCAATTAGAAGGCCCAGTGTCGCCATGCTCTGCATCGAGAGATCGAGAGTCCAAGGATTTCCACAAGTTAGAGGGAATATTACATTGATTATTTGTCCCTCTAATTATCTGTATCTGTGATGAAGATCAGAAGAGAATGCATGTTTCAGGGTTTTGTGGCCTGTTCTGGAGCTGACTGAGTATTTGGGTCTTTGACAGGGTTGGATCTTTCTATTTAGTGCCTGGACATGACTGTTATAGGTAGCCCATGCCACAGACGTACACAGCTATCTTAGATCACTGCTAATCAGTGAATCATAAGATCTGTGTTGGGCACTAGGGATTGATCTTCAGTCTCTTCCTCAGATAACCTCATTTACACATATACTGCTTCCCAAGATAAAGAAAGCCATCCATATTTTTCAGAGTCTTAATTTGAACCATTATTGTGAGCGAGGCATAGAAACATAGACTAGAGACATAGAAAACCTACAGCAAAATACAGGCCTTTCAGCCCACAATGCTGTTCTGAACATGTACTTACTTTAGGAATTACCTAGGGTTACCCATAGCTCTCTATTTTTCTGAGCTCCATGTACCTGTCCAGGAGTCTCTTAAAAGATCCTATCGTAGCCGCCTCCACCACCGTCACCGGCAGCCCATTCCACGCACTCACCACTCTCTGCGTAAAAAATTTACTCCTGACCTCTCATCTGTACCTACTTCTAAGCAGCTTAAAACATGTTGGTAAAGATCCAATAGACTGGTCCTAGACTTATTTTCCATCTGACATAGTTTGCATTTTGTTGTTTGATTGTTAGTGGTTTTTGTATTGCTATATTTACGCTCTATTCTTGGTTGGTGCAGCCATAACGAAACCTTGGGATTAATAAAGTATATCTATCTATCTATCTGTTTTGCTAATATCAAGTGCAAATCCCTTTCTCTCATATGTTTCAGGACACAGAGTTTGATTTTGAATTTTCAGACTCATCCCTGAGAATGCTTTATGGACAACTGGATGACTCTCGAACAGCAGAATCCAAAGACCATAAAGACATGGGAGCAGAACTAGGCCACGGCTGATTTATTAATCCTGTCAAACCCATTTTTCTGCCTTTTCTCTGTAATTGTTGATGCCCTGACTAATCAAAAACCTATCGACCTCCATCTAATACACTCAATGACTTGGCCTTCACTCTCATCCATTACAATGACCTCCACAGATTCACCACTCTCTGGTTAAAGAAATTCCTCTTCCTCTCTGTACTAAGTGGATGCCTCTCTGTTCTGAGGTTGTGTCCCCTGGTCCTGGACTCACCCACTTCCGGAAATATCCTCTCCACATCCACTCTGCCTAGGCCTTTCAATGTTCAATAGGTTTTGATGAGACCCCCCTCATTCTTCTAAACTCCAGTGAGTAGAGGCCCAGAGCCATCAAACCCTCTTTATACTTTGACTATTTAATTCCTGGAATCATTCTTGTAAACCTCCTTTCCAATGCCAACACATCCTATCCTAGATAAGGGGCCCAAAACTGCTCACAATGCTCCAAGTGTGGCCTTATAATGCCTCAGCATCAAATCCTTGCTTTTATATTCTAGTCCTCTCACAATGACTGCTAACATTGCATTTGCCTTCCTTACCACTGACTCGGCCTGCAAGTTAACCTTCAGGGCAGTGGTCCCCACAACTGGGCCGCGAGGAAACGATATGAAACGATATGAGTCAGCTGCACCTTTCCTCATTCCCTGTCACGCACTGCTGAACTTGAACAACCCAACCCCCACCCATCGGCCAGTCTGCAAGAATATTGCCAATATTAAACTGGTCCATGGTGCTAAAAAGGTTGGGGACCCCTGCTTTAGGATATCCTGCACGAGGACTTTGCAGTTCAGATTTTTGAATTTTCTTACCATTTAGAAAATAGTCTACAGCATTATTCCTTCTATTAAAGTGCGTGACCATACAATAAATTCCATCTGCCACTTTGTTGGCCATTCTCCTAATGTGTCCAGCTTCTTCTACAGATGCCCTGCTTTCTCAACTCTACCTGCTCCTGCGTTTATCTTTGTATCCTCTGCAAATTAGGCCACAAGGTCGTCATCTCAGTCATCCAAATTGATGACGTATAATGTAACACCAGGCCCTGTGGAGCACCAGTAGTCACTGGAAGCCAACCAGAATAGTTCCTCTTTGCTTCTGCTAGTCAGTCGACTTATCCATGGTAGTATCTTTCCTGTAGGCCCATGTAGTCCCAACAGTTCATAACCTGTTTAGCAGCCTCGTGCAGAAAGGTCTTCCGAAAATCTAGGTAAACACTGACTCTCCTTTTACAAACGAGAGAAAATCTGCAGATGCTGGAAATCAGAGCAACACACACAAAATTCTGGAGGAACTCAGTAGGCCAGGCAGGATCTAGAAAAAAATTACATTTGATGTTTCAGGCCAAAACACTGCGGCAGGACACTCCTCTGTCCATCATGCCTGTTATTTCCTCAGAGAGTTCCAACAGATTTGTCAGGCAAGATTTACCCTTGCGGAAATCATGCTGACTTTCACCTACTTTATCATGTGCCTCCAGGTGCTTTGAAATCTCATTTGCCCACAGTATCTGCAATGACTTCACATCCAGTAAAATTCGTATCTGCAAAGAGACTCTATGCTTCTTTAGCAGAAAACATAAAGGGAGTTTCAGGATGCAATTACTAAAACTTTCATCAGATTGCAAACCATGGCAACTCGAGGGAAATTAAGTAATCCTTCCTAAACCCAGAAAGAGCACAAAAGGGACAGTATCTCTATTCATGAATGCTTTGTGTTGTCAAAGACTATCTTTTTAGCATATGCAAAGCCCACCCTATTTAAATCCAAGAGCAGAGGGGGCCACATCAAGGGAAGAAAGGCAGTCAAATCTTATTGGTGGAAGACATTGAAGATCTCCTCAGATGCAACTGTGTCCTTGAGATGAATATTCCATTGCTAATTTGACGGTCCAGCATGGCCATCAAACCTGACTAAAAAGAAGCTGAACAACTGTCTGCCAGCTGAGAAATGAGCAGATAGTATCTCTCTAAGTTTTGTTACAGCCTCATTTATTGAGCAGGATGAGCAGGGTAACTCAACACATTGTGACCATCTTTGAGAGAAGAAATTCATCCTGCAATGGTAATGTAATCTCCAATGAGCCCTACAATGAGTAGTTATAACTGGGCCCTCCTCAAATACGTGCCCTTCTCCTCCCCCCCCAAAAAATGCACTGTGGATTCTTCCACTTAGAGGTACAATGGACTTGAGCATCCACAACTTCCAGAGAGAGGCAGTGATCATCTTAAACTATTGTAAACATTCTATATCTCAAAGATTTTAATTGTTCTCAATTGAGAACAACGAAAGAGATTTCTTCTCAGTTTTGGAAACTTGCAGAAAGTTGTTTCCATTTATGATTATGACATTATGGCAATAAAATAATGATCTTAACCAGTGAATCCACAAAAGACACAATTTTGTGCATTCAGTTGTCAAGCAAGTTTCAACAACTTGCTGGAGGAAATCAGCAAATGAGATATCATCTATGGAGCGGAATAAACAGTTGGTATTTTGGGCCGAGACGTTCATCAGAACAATGACTGGGACATTGCAACAATATCTGGGTTCTGATGTAGTGTTTTGACCCAAAATGTAGACAATTCCTTTCTCTTCTGAGATGTTTTTTGACCCTCTGAGTTTTTCCAGCCGATTGCTTGTTACTGAACAATTATCTGAATTATCTTCTATGGGGTGTTCTACACTTAAGTGAATAATATCCTGGCCAATCACTCTTCATAACCCTTAAGTGCTGAGTAAAAAGTAAATGGGTTTGATTTAGTTGCCATTACTTTAAATGGTTGCAGAGTGATCAAATGTAGAAACTATGTATTTCATGGAAACTGCAGTCTTAGAAACCATGTAAAATGGTGCAAAGTCTCTCCTGTGTCCTTCTACATTTAAAGGAAACACATTTCTCATCCATTTCTTTATTCCCATTTTTCACTTCTCTTTCCCAGTGGCAGAGAAAGTGCTCCTGATAATAAAAAAAAATCAATTATGAGGAAGGATGTTTAGGATCAGATACTGGAAATGCAGAAAATACTGGTGGTGAAAGATTGTAAGCTCATTCCTGATTCTTTCCCTACATCAAATATTCACCCTTACAGTGTTCATAATTAAACTCATGGAATATGCACCGTGTAAATGAAGCATTTTATTATTATTAATACTATATTGCAAAATTCTTCGAACATTTATGGATGAACTTGCATGTAAGTCAGGTCTTTCATAATTCTGGTTCCACTTTAATAGTCTTTGTGGTGTTATAGTATACATACTCCTTTTAATTTCTTATTTTATGATTGCACAGTAAACATAAACCTTGCATAAACTAAAGAAGCAATTGGCAATTGTAGTTTGAAGGCCATTCAAGCAATGCATCGGTGACACCTTCCCTGAAAGCCAATGATGGAAGTGACTTTTTTATATCCAGCAATGCTTAAGAAGGATTGGATTAATCTTACGGCAAAGAATCCTCTGTGGGAGGTAATTGAAATTTTGTATTATTTGAGAATCATTGTCCACATCTTAGGTGGCAATACGTGACGATGATTTGGTCATCTGAGGAAAAGAATATCTGAAGATCAAACCCAATGCAGAAGACTATCCAACAAATAGCAGTGAACCGGGGTTTCCTGTGTAAATCTGTAATATCGGTTACCTACAACTGGCATGCCCTGGCACTGAGGAGAAAGTACCAACAATATAAGGATGTAATTACACCCAGTCAGTTTTGTTCAGCTGGCCACTTCATTTGCTCCAGTCCCCTGAAGCATACATTCGGTTCTGGTCTCCATAATGAATACAGACAATTAGAGTGTACAGAATAAACAATTTAAAGATCTCCTCAAAGCCAAGCAGGTGTGAAAAACTGAATAACTTCTGTCTACCTTTAAGTATTCTAATGTGGCAGTGAATGTGGTTTGGTTATTCAATGACGTTCTTACTAAAAGTGAAATATAGGTTGATATATAGATCTTCCCAATACTGAGTGTCTCATACTCTCAGTTCCTGGCTCTTGCTTGGGAGAATCCTTAGCTATTTTAGGCCAGCTTGACGGCACTGCAGAGCCAGGGTATGTTGCAGTTGTTGGGCAGTTGCTGAATCCTCTGACTTGTTTGCATCCGCTTTGTTTCCTTGAGTTACAAAAGTACTTCTTTTCCAAGAATCGCAACAGCTTATAGTTCATTGGCTCCTGGACCTTGTGATTCTTCACATCAAACCTGTTTGTGTTCTCTGGTGGGGAAATTGCATATCTCTCTGCAACCACTGATCACGATGGACTTCATGGCGGATTATAGACATTCTGTGGCTCCTAGTGGTTGGGGTTTGTTGTACTGTACTGAAGCAGAGACTGTATATAAAATTCATGGGGGAGCATGTTTTAATTTCTTTGTCATTGCTCTTCCTGCAGCAGTCTTTCTGTCATTGTATATTTGACGCCGATATGGATTGATCTTTGGGCACAAAGGGAATGAACAATTGTTTGAATAGGCTGAAAAACAGAGTAGGGATGAAAGTTCAGCCATGGCCTTATTGTGCCTGAAACAGAGTTCAAGTATGGTCTACAATGCTTTCTTAGTATAACAATAATTTACTGTAGGATAATCTGGTAATTGAAACTAAGTAAATATTATTATAAATAAATACTTGCATTATGTAAAGAAAAAAAATCTTGCAGTGACTTAATCTCTGGAGGTTTCTGGAAACTTCCAAAGACAGACTTTCCCAAAGCCTTTGCACTAGGACAGATCCAATCTCCTGCCTTTTCGCCATAACCTTTGACTCATCTCCTTATCAAGAACCAATCAAGCTCCATTTCAAATATATCCAATGACCTGAACTCCAAAGTCATCTGTGGCAATAAATTACACAGATTCACCACCCTCTGGCTAAAGAAGTTCATCCTCATCTCTAAGGAGATGTCCTTCTACTCTGAGGCTGTGCCCTCAGGTCCTAGACTCTCCCACTATTGGAAACATCTGCTCCACGTCCACTCTATCTAGGTCTTTCAATATTCAAGTGCTTTTCACTGAGATCCCCCCTCATTTTTCTAAACTCTACTGAGTGCCAGCCCAGAGCCATCAAACACTCATCATAGATTAACCCTTTCATTTCTGGGATCATTCTCGTCTACCTTCTCTGGACCCTCTGCAATGCCAGCAAATCTTTTTATAAATTTTTTATTAAGGAGCCCAAAACTGCTCACAATATTCCAAATACAGTCTGACCAATGCCTTATACAGCCTGAGCATTACATCCCTGCTTTTATACTATAGAGCTCTCAAAATGAATGCTAACTGATTTAACCTGCAAGTTAACCTTTACGGAATTCTGCACAAGACTTCCACATTCCTTTGCACCTCTGATTTCTGAATTTTATCATCATTTCAAGAATAGTCTATGGCTTTATTCCTTTTACCAAAGTGCATGAACATATACTTCCCTACACTATATTCCATCTCTCATTTTTTGCCCACTCTTTTAATTTGTCCTTCTGTAGGTTTCCTGCTTCTGCAGCACTCCCCGCATCTTCATATCTCCTGCAAACTTGGCCAAAGTCCATCAATTCCATTGTCCAAATCATTTAATGTAAAAAGAAATAAGTCAAATACTTCACACCTGCAAAACACCATTAGTCACCATCAGCCAACAAAAAATGGTGCTCTTTATTGCCTTTCTTTTCATCCTGCCAGTCAGGTAAACTTCTTTCTATATTAGTATCTTGCTAGTATCTTTTCTGTAATATCATGGAACCTTATCTTGTTTATTCGCCTCATTTGTGCCACCTTGTCAAAGGCCTTTTGAAAATCCAGGTAACCAACATACACTGACTCGTTTGTCTATCCTGCCTTAAAGATATTGTTTCTTCAGAAAGTTCCAACAGATTTATCAGGCAAGATTTCTCTTTAAGGAAACCACGTTGACTTCATCTAATTTATTATCACATGCTGATAAATAGGATTTACATAGACAGTTGGCATCAACATGGATTGTTTGAGGGATATGTTGCTGTGCTGGATGTCATAAACAGCTTTGGAATATTGTCCAATTATCTACATATTTGATTTGGGACATAATGGTGTTTATAATATAGGTGATCATTTAAAACCTTTTGCAAAACTATCGATGTACAGAGGGATTTTGGAGATAAAGTCCACAGCTTGCTGGAAGAGGCAAAACAAGTCGATAGGGTAGTAAAGAGCATATTTGTCATATTTGCCTTTGTTAGTCAGACAGGGTTTAAGAGTTAAGAAGTCATGTTGCAGTTGTATAATACTTTATTTAATCCACACATAGAGATTTGAGTGCGGTTCTGATCACCCAATTATAGAGGGAGCAGAAGAGATTCAACAGGAAGTCGCCTGGATCAGAGGGCATGAGCGTAAAGAAGAGTTTGGATAAACTTAGGTTGTCTTATCTGGACTGGCAGAGGCTGAGTGGAGAATTGGCAAAGTTATGAAAGTAGACAACGAGTATCTTTTCTCCAGTATCCGCGTGCGTGGGAGGTACGTTTTTTTATAAAGTGGTGGGTGCCTGGAACGTGCTGCTGGGTGAAGGTGGAGGTAATTACGACAATTGTGTTTAAGAGGCTTTTAAACAGGCAAATGAACATGCAGTAAATGGAGGCAAATGGATTATGTGCAGGTAAAAGTGATTATTGTAATCTGGCATCCTGTTTAGCAAGGACATTATGGGCCAAAAGGCCTACTACTGTGCTAAACTATTCTGTGTTCACAGCTTTGTAAGATAATGTACATACTGTAAAAAGAGTTGTAAAGAACAGGACATTTAACATAGAAACGTAGAATACTAACAGCACAATACAGGCCCTTTGGCCCACAATGCTGTGCCGAACATGTACTTACTTTAGAAATTACCCAGGGTTACCCATAGCCCTCTATTTTTCTAGGCTCCATGTACCCATCCAGGAGTCTCTTAGAAGACCCTATCGTATCTGCCTCCACCACCATTGCCAGTAGCCCATTCCACGTGCTCGCCACTCTCTGCATAAAAACTTACCCCGACATCTCCTCTCAACATACTTCCAAGCACCTCAAAACTGTGCCCTCTCGTGTTAGCCATTTCAGCCCTGGGAAAAAGTCTCTGGCTACCCACACGATCAATGCCTCTCATCATCTTATACACCTCTATCAGGTCACCTCTCATCCTCTGCCGTTCCAAGGAGAAAAGGCCAAGTTCACTCAACCTGTCCTCGTAAAGCATGCTCCCCAATCCAGGCAACATCCTTGTAAATCTCCTCTGCACTCCTTCTATGGTTTCCATCTCCTTCCTGTAGTGAGGTGACCAGAACTGAGCACAGTACTCCAAGTGGGGTCTGATCAGGGTCCTATATAACACTACCTCTCGGCTCTTAAACTCAATCCCTTGGTTGATGAAGGCCAATGTACCATACGCCTTCTTAACCACAGAGCCAACCTGTGCAGCAGCTTTGAGTGTCCTATGGACTCGGGCCCCAAGATCCCTCTGATCCTCCACACTGCCAAGAGTTTTACCATTAATACTATATTCTGCCATCATGCTTGACCTACCAAAATGAACCACCTCACACTGATTTGGGTTAAATTCCATCTGCCACATCTCAGCCCAGTTTTGCATCCTATCAATGTCCCGCTGTAACCTCTGACAGCCCTCCATACTCCATACTATCCACAGCACCCCCAACCTTTGTGTATCAGCAAATTTACTCACTCATCCCTCTACTTCCTCATCCAGGTCATTTATAAAAATCACAAAGAAAAACTTAAAAATGAATGGATGAGTCACTTTGACCTGCACTGAGAAAATTATTTGAATTCCTATGGATTTGATTTGGATTATTGTTCTAACACACGCCAGACCTCTCTGCTGTTTCTGTATGACAAGTTTTATGGCAAACTTCAAACTAAACAGCATATCTTTCCATCTGTAGTTGGTACTAACAGAATAAACTCCCACATATTTACCACTATGATTGAAATAGGAAGTGGGGTTGTCAGAAAGGAACCAAAACAATACTCTGCAGATCTACTTAAGGCACATCATAGTTCAATGGCTCAATCCTTACACTTATATTCAAACCCGTTCAACATTGCAGTGCAAAACTCTCAAAATAGAACATTTGAGCAGGCGTTTTTGAGCTGTTCACCACTGTAAAGGATTCATGTATTTTTCTTAAAAGTCTAATGTATGGCAACATATTTGATATAAATATTACTGGAAAGGTATTTATACCAAAGCCAAAGGCATTAACAGTAAATAACTTCCCTTCTATTTGTCTATTTACAAAGAAACTGAAGACTGAAACCTTGCAATGACGATAAATTCTTCACCTACTTTCCATTAACTGGAGCTGTATACTGTTTTCATTGATTTCTTGCCGTGATAGTCTCCTCCTGAACTCATTTGTTGTGAAGTAGTATATGACTGGGTCTAAACAACAGTTCAGGCTGGCTAGACATAGTGCTACTGGGTGGAATTTAAGTATGAATGTCTTGATTGTACAATTTTCAATGCGCCCTGACAAGGCCAGAAAATGCAAAGGGAAGGTGATGTGATATGGTGCAAAGCAAACCAGAAAGACCATGGTGCAGGTCAACACCATCTTTAAGGCTTTCTTCTTCTCCCCACTGTCCTGCAAGACAGAATTTTTCTCCCGCAGGGACATGATGGTTTTCCAAGAGCAGATTATGGTAATTATGAGAGGCAATACAAATCCTGTTAGTTCAGCCAGTGTAACCATGGCAACGGAGGTAGGGATACCAATTTGTATGATAGGAAGAGCTGTAAAGCAGCTGTTAAAATGGCTGGAGTTGGTTTTTGTATCAATCCTCATCAGTGGGAAGGGCAAGCAAGCCAAACCCACAATGACCCAGCCGATGATACTTGCATAGACATCATACATTCGTTTGCAGTCATTGTACTTGAAGGGCTGAATTAGGAACAGGCATCGCCGGATACTGATGCATACCAGAAAGAATATACTTGCATACATGTTCACATATTTAAGGTAAAAACAAAACATGCACAAAAACCTGCCAAAAGGCCAATCATGGTTCAGGTAGTAGAAAATTCGCAGCGGCAAGGACATGACCTGTGCCAAGTCTGCAATGGCCAAGTTAATCATGAATATCACGGCCCGCTTTGTCTCCTTGATATAAGCATGGAACACCCAAAGAGCTAGAACATTAGCTATTAGGCCTGGTATAAATATTATAACATACATGACAGCATACAGTAAATCTGAGGCAGATCGTATATCGGTGCAGTTGGATGAATTGTTTGTCATTTTCCAGTTGCTTTGTATCTGAAAATAAATGTGGCTGAACTGGTAAAAAAGAATTTTTGAAGAATATTCCCTGTGACTAGAAAAAGATTTGCTGGAATATATTATGAAGTTATTTGAAAGGTGTTCCAGCAGCAAATTATTAATTTGATCTTGCTTCACCATTAAGTTTGATTTCAGGATTAAATATTGATCCAAAGCTGGCTTCAGGTTGCAGACATTGTTGATGTAAAAGGACTGAAAATCCAGAGTTATGATGGGCACAGCGACATTAACAGGTGAGGTTTTTGCTATCTGTTAAGTGACAGTATCTCTGAGCTGGAGGTCCCGGTGCAGATGGCCTTCTGGTGAGTGCCTGACAGAAAACAAAGATTAAACAGAAGCTCAATAAACATTCTTTTCCTGAAGAGCAATTACATTCAAAGAAATCTCGGCATCATCTCCAGTGCAATCAGATATTTCCTCAACTGTATGCAGTACTTCAACTATAACCCAAATATGTGTTGTGTCCAGTTCCAGCACAAATCCCTTGCTCACAGATTCACTGTGTAATATTTGATAACTGTTATAAATCAATTTAATCACTTTATTGACTTTCCTTTCCACCTTTAACATTAATAATGCACCCAAGTAACTCCACACCATTCAGCATCCTCCCATTTAATGTTGGTATTCTTTCCTTCCAAGTGAAATAAAATATCTGACACTTCTCTGGCTGATATTTCTTTTGTTGTTTCCTTACTGTCTCACCAGATTACCTACAACCTCCTCCAGTTTAAAACTCCTCAACTTGTTCAACTATTTTTGAAATCATCTCAAAGCTTTAATGTGTGAACTTCTGATGAACCCGTGACAGGAAAGAAGTGGATCCTTTGGAGAGTACAGGAAGGGGTTGATGAGATACTGCCTGGATTAAAGAGTGTCTGCTACAAGGAGAGAGTGCTGAAAAGGTTAATAAAATACTGCCTGGATTGAAGAGTGTCTGCTACAAGGAGAGATCAGACAAACATGAGTTGCTTTCTCTCAAGTGTTGGAGGTTGAAAGGAGACAAGATAGAACTATATAGAAGTATGTGAGACATACAAAGGGTGGACAGTTCAGAACTTTTCATATAATAAGAAATGTTAAATACTGGAGGACATGCATTTAGGGTGGGAGGGGTAAATTTAAAGAAAATGTGTGGGGTATGTTTTATTCCACACAGAGTTGTGGATGCCAACAACAGGCTACAAAAGTGAATGCTGGAAGCACTTGCAATAGGAGACTATTATGTAGATAGACGAATATTCAGAGAATGGAAGGATATGGCGCATGTACAGGCAGAAGAGATTTAGGTTAATTTGACATTACATTTAGTGCAGGCCATTGGGGGTGGGGGTGGGGGTGGGGATCTCTATTCCTGTGCTGTACTCTCTGTGTTCTACTTTCTATGTTCTTATCATCTTCTCATGCTTCCTTTATTTAGGTCTAAACTGAAATTTCTAGATGGAGTGCAGAGCCATGTTGCACCCATATTGTAACAGCTTGCTAATGACAACAAATGCCCATCAACCGGCTCTCTTCCGCCCTACCACTTGATCAATACGCCTTTGCCTCCTGAATTCTTTGGCATTTCTATTTTGTCTGTCACCGTGAGAAGCGGAAGATCACAGCGTGAACTGGAGATAGTTCTTTGTGCACTTTACACAGCAGGTTTACAAAGTGATTGGGGTCTGTCTGGACTTGTATGTGGAGTGGGAGATTGCTTAGGTTATTAGTAACAGAGCAAGAGCCAAGAAAAAGAAGCAATGTTTAAGACGAGCGGCCACTGTGGGAGCAGCTATTGTTGGAGTGCACCAGTGTTAGAGTAGTCAGACTTTGTTGGAGGGCACCCATGTTAAAGTAGTCAGACTTTGTTGGAGCGCTCCAGTGTTAGAGTACTCCGACTTTGGCGAACACAGGCAAATGCTAGAACTTAATCTTGAGAAGTAGAGCCAAAGGTATAAAAAGTGTAGACAGGATGGGAGTAAGGTACCTGGTAGTCCCCTAACAGTCTCCCTGATGACTACATCTGCAGGAAGTGCATCCAACTTTGGGTCCTGACTGACAAGTTCAAGGAACTGGAGTTGGAACTGAATGTATTCAGGGCCATCCAGGAGGCTGAAAGCCTCATTTGTGTAACTTTTAATGAGGTGGTCACACCCAGAGTGTAGGCTTCAGATAGTATCTGACAGACCACCAGGAGAAGGTGGATACTGCTGCGGGCTGGGGACAGCAACAGCAGCCAGGTCAGTGGTTGGTGCTATTTTCCAAGAGGGTGAACTTCTATGATGCTTAAGAGATAGCATTTTAGAGCAGCTGGTGGTTGAGCCTAATAGAGCAGCGGTCCCAACCACTGGGCTGCGGACCGGTACCGGGCCGCAAATCATGCGCTACTGGGCCACAAGGAAACGATATGATTTGGCAATAGGAGTCAGCTGCACCTTTCCTCATTCCCTGTCACGGCCACTGTTGAGCTATTACGCACGCGTCATCCATGTCAGCACGGGAAGGAGATCAACTCCTAGAGCTTGCAAATGACAGCGGGCTGAAAAGTATGTTTGACGTAACATCTCTGCCGGCATTCTGGATCAAAGTCAAGGCTAAATATCCTGAGATAGTCAGGAAGGCACTGAAAACGTTGTTTCCATTTCCAACATATCTCTGTAATGAATGCAACGAAAACTAAACTGCGGAATAGACTGGACATAAGGAACCCCGTTCGAGTATCGCTGTCTCCCATCACCCCTCGATAGGGCCATCTTGTTGTAGGAAACAAGTATTCAGCCCAGGGCTCCCACTGATTCAGCGATATTGGTGCGTTGCAATGATTTTATATGTTCATACGGGGAAAATATGTGCTGTGTGTTTAATATCCAAACATTACTTAAAATGCTATTGACTTATAAGTGACTTATATAACCACATAACAGTTACAGCATGGAAACAGGCCATCTCTGCCCTTCTAGTCCGTGCCGAACGCTACTCTCACCTAGTCCCACCGACCTGCACTCAGCCCATAACCCTCCATTCCTTTCCTGTCCATATACCTATCCAATTTTTCTTTAAATGATAATATCGAACCTGCCTCTACCACTTCTACTGGAAGTTCGTTCAACACCTTCCCCAGAAGAGATCCCAATGACCCATAAATCTGAAACCCTGCCCTCTGCACTAATTCCTCAGCTACGCATTCATCTGCCAAATCATTCTATTCTTACCCTCATTGGCACATGACACAGGCAGCAATCCAGAGATTACTCCCCTGGTGGTCATGCTATTCAGCTTACGACCTAGCTCCTTACTAAAATCTCTCTTCAGGACCTCCTCACCTTTCATACTGACGATATTGGTGCCAATATGCACCAAGATTTCTGGCTGCTCACCCTCCCCCTTTAGAATGCCATGGTCCCAATCCAAGACATCCCTGACCCTGACTGGGAGGCAACATACCAACTGGCTGTCCCTACTGTGTTCATATCATCTTGTTTCTATTCCTTTAACTATGGAGTCTCCTATTACCAATGCACACCCCTAAACTTTTCTTCTCTTCAGACCTACTTTGTCAGGCTCTCTGCCCGAGAACGAGTCGCTGCAGCTCCCCCCGGTAGTTTGTCCCCCACAACAATATCCCAAGTGGCATGCATATTATTGAGAAGGAATGGCCACTGGGGTACCCTACACTGGCTGACTATTTCCCTTCCTTCTTCTGAAAGACGCCCAGTCACCTGCTTCCTGCAACCTGGGGGGTGACTGCATCGCAGTAGTTCCTACCTCAGTCTATCATACAATCCAAAGACAATCAAGCTGCAGCTCCAGTTACTTAATATGTTCTCCGATAAGATTCAGTTAGGTCCACCTGGAGCAGATGTGGTTTTCTGAGAGTCCAGAGGTCTCCCAGAATTACCACATCTCACACATTGAACAAAACAACAGCCCCTGAATGCATCCTCACTGCACTAACTGTGCCCTGGGGCCATTCATACTGAACCAGCTGTGCACTGGGGCCATTCATACTGAACCAGCTGTGCCCTGGGGCCATTCATACTGAACCAGCTGTGCCCTGGGGCCATTCATACCGAACCAGCTGTGCACTGGGGCCATTCATACTGAACCAGCTGTGCCCTGGGGCCATTCATACCGAACCAGCTGTGCCTTGGGGCCATTCATACCGAACCAGCTGTGCACTGGGGCCATTCATACCGAACCAGCTGTGCACTGGGGCCATTCATACCGAACCAGCTGTACCCTGGGGCCATTCATGCCGAACCAGCTGTGCACTGGGGCCATGCTCACTACACTAAATGTGCCCTGGGGCCATTCATACTGAACCAGCTGTGCCCTGGGGCCATTCATAAAACCAGCTGTGCCCTGGGGCCATTCATACCGAACCAGCTGTGCCCTGGGGCCATGCTCACTGCACTAACTGTGTCCTGGGGCCATTCATACTGAACCAGCTGTGCCCTGGGGCCATTCATACTGAACCAGCTGTGCACTGGGGCCATTCATAACCAGCTGTGCCCTGGGGCCATTCATACTGAATCAGCTGTGCCCTGGGGCCATTCATACTGAACCAGCTGTGCACTGGGGCCATTCTCACTACACTAACTGTACCCTGGGGCCATGCACTAACTGTACCCTGGGGCCATTCTCACTACACTAACTGTACCCTGGGGCCATTCTCACCACACTAACTGTACCCTGGGGCCATTCTCATCGCAGTAATTGTGCACTGGGGCCATTCATACTGAACCAGCTGTGCCCTGGGGCCATTCATACCGAACCAGCTGTGCACTGGGGCCATTCATACTAAACCAGCTGTGCCCTGGGGCCATTCATTCCGAACCAGCTGTGCACTGGGGCCATTCATACTAAACCAGCTGTGCCCTGGGGCCATTCATTCCGAACCAGCTGTGCACTGGGGCCATTCATACCGAACCAGCTGTGCACTGGGGCCATTCATACCGAACCAGCTGTACCCTGGGGCCATTCATACCGAACCAGCTGTGCACTGGGGCCATGCTCACTACACTAAATGTGCCCTGGGGCCATTCATACTGAACCAGCTGTACACTGGGGCCATTCATACTGAACCAGCTGTGCCCTGGGGCCATTCATACCGAACCAGCTGTGCACTGGGGCCATTCATACCGAACCAGCTGTGCACTGGGGCCATGCTCACTACACTAAATGTGCACTGGGGCCATTCATACCGAACCAGCTGTGCACTGGGGCCATTCATACTAAACCAGCTGTGCCCTGGGGCCATTCATTCCGAACCAGCTGTGCACTGGGGCCATTCATACCGAACCAGCTGTGCACTGGGGCCATTCATACCGAACCAGCTGTACCCTGGGGCCATGCTCACTGCACTAACTGTGTCCTGGGGCCATTCATACTGAACCAGCTGTGCCCTGGGGCCATTCATACTGAACCAGCTGTGCACTGGGGCCATTCATACCGAACCAGCTGTGCCCTGGGGCCATTCATACTGAATCAGCTGTGCCCTGGGGCCATTCATACTGAACCAGCTGTGCACTGGGGCCATTCTCACTACACTAACTGTACCCTGGGGCCATGCACTAACTGTACCCTGGGGCCATTCTCACTACACTAACTGTACCCTGGGGCCATTCTCACCACACTAACTGTACCCTGGGGCCATTCTCATCGCAGTAATTGTGCACTGGGGCCATTCATACTGAACCAGCTGTGCCCTGGGGCCATTCATACCGAACCAGCTGTGCACTGGGGCCATTCATACTAAACCAGCTGTGCCCTGGGGCCATTCATTCCGAACCAGCTGTGCACTGGGGCCATTCATACTAAACCAGCTGTGCCCTGGGGCCATTCATTCCGAACCAGCTGTGCACTGGGGCCATTCATACCGAACCAGCTGTGCACTGGGGCCATTCATACCGAACCAGCTGTACCCTGGGGCCATTCATACCGAACCAGCTGTGCACTGGGGCCATGCTCACTACACTAAATGTGCCCTGGGGCCATTCATACTGAACCAGCTGTACACTGGGGCCATTCATACTGAACCAGCTGTGCCCTGGGGCCATTCATACCGAACCAGCTGTGCACTGGGGCCATTCATACCGAACCAGCTGTGCACTGGGGCCATTCATACCGAACCAGCTGTGCACTGGGGCCATGCTCACTACACTAAATGTGCACTGGGGCCATTCATACCGAACCAGCTGTGCACTGGGGCCATTCATACTAAACCAGCTGTGCCCTGGGGCCATTCATTCCGAACCAGCTGTGCACTGGGGCCATTCATACCGAACCAGCTGTGCACTGGGGCCATTCATACCGAACCAGCTGTACCCTGGGGCCATTCATACCGAACCAGCTGTGCACTGGGGCCATGCTGACTACACTAAATGTGCCCTGGGGCCATTCATACTGAACCAGCTGTACACTGGGGCCATTCATACTGAACCAGCTGTGCCCTGGGGCCATTCATACCGAACCAGCTGTGCACTGGGGCCATTCATACTGAACCAGCTGTGCACTGGGGCCATGCTCACTACACTAAATGTGCCCTGGGGCCATTCATACTGAACCAGCTGTACACTGGGGCCATTCATACTGAACCAGCTGTGCACTGGGGCCATTCATACCGAACCAGCTGTACCCTGGGGCCATTCATACCGAACCAGATGTGCACTGGGGCCATGGTCACTACACTAAATGTGCCCTGGGGCCATTCATACTGAACCAGCTGTGCCCTGGGGCCATTCATACCGAACCAGCTGTGCCCTGGGGCCATGCTCACTACACTAACTGTGTCCTGGGGCCATACTCACCGCACTAACTGTACCCTGGGGCCATTCTCACTACACTAACTGTACCCTGGGGCCATTCTCACCACACTAACTGTACCCTGGGGCCATTCTCATCACAGTAATTGTGCACTGGGGCCATTCTCACCGAACTAGCTGTGCACTGGGGCCATTCTCACTACATTAACTGTACCCTGGGGCCATACTCACTACATTAACTGTGCCCTGGGGCCATACTCACTGCACTAACTGTACCCTGGAGCCATTCTCACCGCACTAACTGTGACCTGGGGCTATTCTATAATCACAAAATGTGCCCTGGGGCCATTCTCTCTCACCTAACTGTGTCCTGGGAACATTCTCACCACACGAACTGTACCCTGGGGCCATTCTCACCGCACTAACTCTGTCCTGGGGCCATTCTCACTGACTAACTGTGCCCTGGGGCCATTCTCACTGCACTAACTGTGTCCAGGGGACATTCTCACCACCCTAACTGTGTCCTGGGGACTTTCTCACAGACCTAACTGTGTCCTCGGAACATTCTCACAGAACTAGCTGTGTCCTGTGGCCATTCTCACCACACTGTACCCTGGGGAGATTCTGACTGCACTAACTGTGCCCTGGGGCCATTCTCATCACACTAACTGTGCCCTAGGGCCATTCTCACCTCACTAACTGTGTCCTAGGGCCATTCTCATCATACTAACTGTGCCCTAGGGCCATTCTCACCTCACTAACTGCGCCCTAGGGCCATTCTCATCACACTAACTGTGTCCTAGGGCCATTCTCATCACACTAACCGTGCCCTAGGGCCATTCTCACCTCACTAACTGTGTCCTGGGGCCATTCTCATCACACTAACTGTGTCCTAGGGCCATTCTCACTAACCTATCTGTGTCCTCGGAACATTCTCACAGAACTAACTGCGTCCTGGGGCCATTCTCACCACACTGTACCCTGGGGCTATTCTCACTGAAAAAAACTGTGCCCTGGGCCATTCTCACTGCACTAACTGCGCCCTGGGGCCATTCTCATCACACTAACTGTGTCCTGGGGCCATTTCCAGCGCACTTACTGTGTCCTCGGGCGATTCTCACCACACTAACTGTACCCTGGGGCCATTCTCTCTGCACTAACTGTGACCTAGGGCCATTCTACAATCACAAACTGTGCCCTGGGGCAATTCTCTCTCATCTAACTGTGTCCTGAGAACATTCTCACTACACGAACTGTACCCTGGGGCCATTCTCAGCGCACTAACTATGTCCTTGGGCCATTCTCACTGCACTAACTGTGTCCTGGGGCCATTCTCATCATACTAACTGTGTCCTGGGACCATTCTCAGCGCACTAACTGTGCCCTGGGGCCATTCTCACTGCACTAACTGTGTCCTGGGGCCATTCTCACATCACTAAATGTGTCCTGGGGCCATTCTCATCACACTAACTGTGTCCTGGGGCCATTCTCAGCGCACTAACTGTGCCCTGGGGCCATTCTCACTGCACTAACTGTGTCCTGGGGCCATTCTCACATCACTAAATGTGTCCTGGGGCCATTCTCATCACACTAACTGTGTCCTGGGGCCATTTCCAGCGCACTTACTGTGTCCTCGGGTGATTCTCACCACAGTAACTGTGTCCTGGGGCCATTCTCACTGCACTAACTGTGTGCTGGGGCCATTCTCACCGCACTGACTGTGCCCTAGGCCATTGTCACTGCACTAACTGTGTGCTGGGGCCATTCTCACCGCACTGACTGTGTCCGCGTGCGATTCTCACCGCACTAACTGTACCGTGGGGCTATTCTCACTGCATTATCTGTGACCTGGGGCCATTCTACAATCACTAACTGAGTCCTGGGGCCATTCTCAGTGCACCAACTGTACCCTGGGGTCATTCTCACATCACTAACTGTGCACTGGGGTCATTCTTACTGCACTAACTGTGCCCTGGGGGCATTCTCACTGCACTAACTGTGTCCTAGGACCATTCTCACCACACTGTACCCTGGGGTCATTCTCACTGCACTAACTGCGTCCTGGGGCCATTCTCACCACACTGTACCCTGGGGCCATTCTCACTGAAAAAAACTGTGCCCTGGGCCATTCTCACTGCACTAACTGCGCCCTGGGGCCATTCTCATCACACTAACTGTGTCCTGGGGCCATTTCCAGCGCACTTACTGTGTCCTCGGGCGATTCTCACCGCACTAACTGTACCCTGGGGCCATTCTCTCTGCACTAACTGTGACCTAGGGCCATTCTACAATCACAAACTGTGCCCTGGGGCAATTCTCTCTCACCTAACTGTGTCCTGAGAACATTCTCACCACACGAACTGTACCCTGGGGCCATTCTCACTGCACTAACTGTGTCCTGGGGCCATTCTCACATCACTAAATGTGTCCTGGGGCCATTCTCATCACACTAACTGTGTCCTGGGGCCATTCTCAGCGCACTAACTGTGCCCTGGGGCCATTCTCACTGCACTAACTGTGTCCTGGGGCCATTCTCACATCACTAAATGTGTCCTGGGGCCATTCTCATCACACTAACTGTGTCCTGGGGCCATTTCCAGCGCACTTACTGTGTCCTCGGGTGATTCTCACCACAGTAACTGTGTCCTGGGGCCATTCTCACTGACCTAACTGTGTCCTGGGGCCATTCTCACCGCACGAACTGTGTCCTCGGGTGATTCTCACCTTACTAACTGCACCCTGGGACCAATCTCAATGCACTAACTGTGACCTAGGGCTATTCTATAAGCACTAACTGTTTCCTGGGGCCATTCTCAACACACTGTACCCTGGAGCCATTCTCACTGAAAAAAAACTGTGCCCTAGGCCATTCTCACTGCACTAACTGTGTCCTGGGGCCATTCTCATCACACTAACTGTGTCCTGGGGCCATTCTCATCATACTAACTGTGTGCTGGGGCCATTCTCACTGCACTAACTGTGTCCTGGGGCCATTCTCATCACACTAACTGTGTCCTGGGGCCATTCTCATCATACTAAATGTGTGCTGGGGCCATTCTCACTGCACTAACTGTGTCCTGGGGCCATTCTCATCATACTAACTGTGTGCTGGGGCCATTCTCACTGCACTGACTGTGCCCTGGGGCCATTCCCATCACACTAACTGTGTGCTGAGGCCATTCTCACTGCACTAACTGTGTCCTGGGGCCATTCTCACTGCACTAACTGTGTCCTGGGGCCATTCTCATCATACTAACTGTGTGCTGGGGCCATTCTCACCGCACTGACTGTGCCCTAGGCCATTCTCACTGCACTAACTGTGTGCTGGGGCCATTCTCACCGCACTGACTGTGTCCGCGTGCGATTCTCACCGCACTAACTGTACCGTGGGGCTATTCTCACTGCATTATCTGTGACCTGGGGCCATTCTACAATCACTAACTGAGTCCTGGGGCCATTCTCAGTGCACCAACTGTACCCTGGGGTCATTCTCACATCACTAACTGTGCACTGGGGTCATTCTTACTGCACTAACTGTGCTCTGGGGCCATTCTCACCACACTGTACCCTGGGGTCATTCTCACTGCACTAACTGTGTCCTAGGGCCATTCTCACCACACTGTACCCTGGGGGCATTCTCACTGCACTAACTGTGTCCTAGGGCCATTCTCACCACACTGTACCCTGGGGTCATTCTCACTGCACTAACTGTGTCCTGGGACCATTCTCACAGCACTGTACCCTGGGGCCATTCTCAGTGCACCAACTGTGCCCTGGGGTCATTCTCACTGCACTAACTGTGCCCTGGGGCCATTCTCAGTGCACCAACTGTGCCCTGGGGTCATTCTCACTGCACTAACTGTGTCCTGGGGCCATTCTCACATCACTAACTGGGTCCTGGGGCCATTCTCATCATACTAACTGTGTCCTGGGGCCATTCTCACATCACTAACTGGGTCCTGGGGCCATTCTCATCACACTAACTGTACCCTGGGGCCATTCTCAGCGCACTAACTGTGACGTAGGGCCATTCTACAAGCACTAACTGTTTCCTGGGGACATTCTCACTGACCTAACTGAGTCCTGGGAACATTCTCACCGCACTAACTGTGACCTGGAGCCACTCTCACTGCAGTAACTGTACCCTGGGGCCATTTCACTACACGAACTGTAACCTGGGGCCATTCTCATCACATTAACTGTGTCCTGGGGCCATTCCCACCACACTAACTGTGTCCTGGAAACATTCTACAATCACTAACTGTGTCCTGGGAACATTCTCACCACACTAACTGTGTCCTGGAAACATTCTACAATCACTAACTGTGTCCTGGGAACATTCTCACCACACTAACTGTGACCTGGAGCCACTCTCACAGCACTAACTGTACCCTGGGGCCATTTGACTACACGAACTGTACCCTGGGGCCATTTTCATCACTGACTAATTGTACCCTGGGGCCATTCTCAGCGCACTAACTGTGACGTAGGGCCATTCTACAAGCACTAACTGTTTCCTGGGGACATTCTCACTGACCTAACTGAGTCCTGGGAACATTCTCACCGCACTAACTGTGACCTGGAGCCACTCTCACTGCAGTAACTGTACCCTGGGGCCATTTCACTACACGAACTGTAACCTGGGGCCATTCTCATCACATTAACTGTGTCCTGGGGCCATTCCCACCACACTAACTGTGTCCTGGAAACATTCTACAATCACTAACTGTGTCCTGGGAACATTCTCACCACACTAACTGTGTCCTGGAAACATTCTACAATCACTAACTGTGTCCTGGGAACATTCTCACCACACTAACTGTAACCTGGAGCCACTCTCACAGCACTAACTGTACCCTGGGGCCATTTGACTACACGAACTGTACCCTGGGGCCATTCTCATCACTGACTAATTGTACCCTGGGGCCATTCTCACGGCACTAACTTTGTCCTGGGGCCATTCTCACTGCACTAACTTTGTCCTGGGGCCATTTTCACAATACTAACTGTGTCCTCGGGTGATTCTCACCGCACTAACTATACCGTGGGGCCATTCTCACTGCACTAACTGTGACCTGGGGCCATTCTACAATCACTAACTGTGTCCTGGGGCCATTCCCACCACACTAGCTGTGTCCTGGGGCCATTCCCATCACACTAACTGTGACCTGGGGCCATTCTCAGCACCTAACTTTGTTCTTGGTCGATTCTCACCGCACTAACTGTACCCTGGGGCCATTCTCACTGCAGTTACTGTGACCTAGGACAATCTACAATCACTAACTGAGTCCTGGGGCCATTCTCAGCACACCAGCTGTATCCTGGGGCCATTCTCACATCACTAACTGTGCCCTGGGGCCATTCTCACTGCACTAACTGTGTCCTGGGGACATTCTCACAACACTGTACCCTGGGGCCATTCTCAGTGCACCAACTGTACCCTGGGGTCATTCTTACATCACTAACTGTGCCCTGGGGTCATTCTCACTGCACTAACTGTACCCTGGGGCCATTCCCATCATACTAACTGTGTCCTGGGGCCATTCTCACATCACTAACTGGGTCCTGAGGCCATTCTCATCACACTAACTGTGTCCTGAGGCCATTGTCACTTCACTATCTGTGTCCTGGGGCCATTCTCATCACACTAACTGTGTCCTGAGGCCATTGTCACTTCACTATCTGTGTCCTGGGGCCATTCTCATCACACTAACTGTACCCTGGGGCCATTCTCAGCGCACTAACTGTGACCTAGGGCCATTCTACAAGCACTAACTGATTCCTGGGGACATTCTCACTGACCTAACTGAGTCCTGGGAACATTCTCACCGCACTAACTGTGACCTGGAGCCACTCTCACCGCAGTAACTGTACCCTGGGGCCATTTCACTACACGAACTGTAACCTGGGGCCATTCTCATCACACTAACTGTGTCCTGGGGCCATTTCACCACACTAACTGTGTCCTGGGGCCATTCCCACCACACTAACTGTGCCCTGAGACCATTCTCACCACACTAACTGTGTCCTGGGGCAATACTCACTGCACTAACTGTGTCCTCGGGCCATTCTCGCTGTACTAACTGTGCCCTGAGACCATTCTCACCACACTAACTGTGTCCTGGGGCAATTCTCACCGAACTAACTGTGTCCTCGGGCCATTCTCACTGCACTAACTGTGTCCTCGGGCCATTCTCGCTGCACTAACTGTGTCCTCGGGCCATTCTCGCTGCACTAAATGTGCCCTGAGACCATTCTCACCACACTAACTGTGTCCTGGGGCAATTCTCACCGAACTAACTGTGTCCTCGGGCCATTCCCACCGACCTAACTGTGTCCTGGGGCCATTCTCACTGCACTAACTGTGTCCTGGGGCCATTCTCATCACACTAACTGTGTCCTGGGGCCATTTCACCACACGAACTGTACCCTGGGGCCATTTCACTAAATGAACTGTAACCTGGGGCCATTCTCATCACACTAACTGTGTCCTGGGGCCATTTCACCACACGAACTGTAACCTGGGGCCATTCTCACTGCACTAACTTTGTCCTGGGGCCATTCTCACTGCACTAACTGTGTCCTCGGGTGATTCTCACCGCACCACCTGTACCTGGGGCCATTCTCACCACGTTAACTGTGTGCTCGGGCCGTTCTCGCTGCTAACTGTATCCTGGGGCCATTCTCACTGCAATAACTTTGTCCTGGGGCCATTCTCACAACACTAACTGTGTCCTGGGGCCATTCTCATCACACTAACAGTGTCCTGGGGCAATTCTCACCGCACTAACTGTGTCCTGAGGCCATTCTCACCACACGAACTGTACCCTGGGGCCATTTCACTAAATGAACTGTAACCTGGGGCCATTCTCATCACACTAACTGTGTCCTGGGGCCATTTCACCACACGAACTGTAACCTGGGGCCATTCTCACTGCACTAACTTTGTCCTGGGGCCATTCTCACTGCACTAACTGTGTCCTCGGGTGATTCTCACCGCACCACCTGTACCTGGGGCCATTCTCACCACGTTAACTGTGTGCTCGGGCCGTTCTCGCTGCTAACTGTATCCTGGGGCCATTCTCACTGCAATAACTTTGTCCTGGGGCCATTCTCACAACACTAACTGTGTCCTGGGGCCATTCTCATCACACTAACAGTGTCCTGGGGCAATTCTCACCGCACTAACTGTGTCCTGAGGCCATTCTCACCACACGAACTGTACCCTGGGGCCATTCTCACTGACTAACTGTACCCTGGGGCCATTCCCACTGACCAACTGTGTCCTGGAAACATTCTACAATCACTAACTGTGTCCTGGGGCCAGTCTCATTGCACTAACTGTGCCCTGGGGCAATTCTCACTAACTATAACCTGGGGCCATTCTCAGCACACTAACTGTGCCCTGGGGCAATTCTCACTGCACTAACTGTGCCCTGGAGTGATTCTCACCGCATTAACTGTACCCTGGGGCCAGTCTCATTGCACTAACTGTGCCCTGGGGCAATTCTCACTAACTATAACCTGGGGCCATTCTCAGCACACTAACTGTGCCCTGGGGCCATTCTCACTAACTATAACCTGGGGCCATTCTCAGCACACTAACTGTGCCCTGGGGCAATTCTCACTGCACTAACTGTGCCCTGGGGCCATTCTCACTGCACTATGTCCTGGGGCCATTCTCACTGCACTAACTGTACCCTGGGGCCATTCTCACAGCACTAAATGAGTCCTGGGGCCATTTCACTACACGAACTGTAACCTGGGGCCATTCTCATCACACTAACTATGTCCTGGGGCAATTCTCACTGCACTAACTGTGTCCTGGGGCCATTCTCGCTGCACTAACTGTGTCCTGGTGCCATTCTCACCACACTAACTGTACCCTGGGGCCATTCCCTCTGACTAACTGTACCCTGGGGCCATTCTCACCACACTAACTGTACCCTGGGGCCATTCCCACTGACCAACTGTGTCCTGGAAACATTCTACAATCACTAACTGTGTCCTGGGGCCATTATCACCTCACTAACTATACCCTGGAGCCATTCTCACCGCATTAACTGTACCCTGGGGCCATTCTCATTGCACTAACTGTGCCCTGGGGCCATTCTCACCACACTAACTGTGCCCAGGGGCAATTCTCACAGCACTAACTGTGCCCTGGGGCCATTCTCACTGCACTAAATGAGTCCTGCGGCCATTCTCATCACACTAACTGTGTCCTGGGGCCATTTCACCACACTAACTGTGTCCGGGGGCCATTCCCACCACACTAACTGTGCCCTGAGACCATTGTCACCACACTAACTGTGTCCTAGGGCCATTCTCACCACACTAACTGTACCCTGGGGCCATTCTCACTGACTAACTGTACCCTGGGGCCATTCCCACTGACCAACTGTGTCCTGGAAACATTCTACAATCACTAACTGTGTCCTGGGGCCAGTCTCATTGCACTAACTGTGCCCTGGGGCAATTCTCACTAACTATAACCTGGGGCCATTCTCAGCACACTAACTGTGCCCTGGGGCAATTCTCACTGCACTAACTGTGCCCTGGAGCGATTCTCACCGCATTAACTGTACCCTGGGGCCAGTCTCATTGCACTAACTGTGCCCTGGGGCAATTCTCACTAACTATAACCTGGGGCCATTCTCAGCACACTAACTGTGCCCTGGGGCCATTCTCACTAACTATAACCTGGGGCCATTCTCAGCACACTAACTGTGCCCTGGGACAATTCTCACTGCACTAACTGTGCCCTGGGGCCATTCTCACTGCACTATGTCCTGGGGCCATTCTCACTGCACTAACTGTACCCTGGGGCCATTCTCACAGCACTAAATGAGTCCTGGGGCCATTTCACTACACGAACTGTAACCTGGGGCCATTCTCATCACACTAACTATGTCCTGGGGCAATTCTCACTGCACTAACTGTGTCCTGGGGCCATTCTCGCTGCACTAACTGTGTCCTGGTGCCATTCTCACCACACTAACTGTACCCTGGGGCCATTCCCTCTGACTAACTGTACCCTGGGGCCATTCTCACCACACTAACTGTACCCTGGGGCCATTCCCACTGACCAACTGTGTCCTGGAAACATTCTACAATCACTAACTGTGTCCTGGGGCCATTATCACCTCACTAACTATACCCTGGAGCCATTCTCACCGCATTAACTGTACCCTGGGGCCATTCTCATTGCACTAACTGTGCCCTGGGGCCATTCTCACCACACTAACTGTGCCCTGGGGCAATTCTCACTGCACTAACTGTGCCCTGGGGCCATTCTCACTGCACTAAATGAGTCCTGCGGCCATTCTCACCACACTAACTGTGTCCTAGGGCCATTCTCACCACTCAAAGTGTGTCCTAGTGCCATTCTCACTGACCTAACTGTGTCCTGGGAACATTGTCACCACACTAACTGTACCATGGGGCCATTCTCACTGCACTAACTGCTCCCTGGGGCCATTCTCTTCACACTCCATGTGCCCTGGGGCTAATCTCACTAACTGTAACCTGGGGCAATTCTCTGCACACTTACTGTACAATGGGCCATTCTCACTGAGGTAACTGTGTCCTCGGGCGATTCTCACCGCACTAACTGTACTCTGGGGCCATTTGTCACCTCACTAACTGATCACTGGGGACATTCTCACATCACTAACTGTGCACTAGGGCCATTCTCACCACAGTAATTGTGCCTTGGGGCCATTCTCACTGACCTAACTGTGTCCTGGAAACATTCTCACCTCACTAACTGTGTCGTGGGGACATTCTCACATCACGAACTGTACCCTGGGGCCATTCTCACTGCACTGAATGTACCCTGGGGACATTCGTGCCGCAATAACTGTGTCCTAGGAAGATTCTCACCACACTAACTGTGCACTGGGGTCATACGCACCGAACTAACTGTGACCTGGAGCCACTCTCACTAACCCTGTCCTGGGTCCATTCTCAATACACTAACTGTATCCTGGGGTCATTCTCACCACACAGACTGTGCCCTGGGGCCATTCTCACTGCACTACCTGTACCCTGGGGACATTCTCACATCACTAACTGTGTCCTGGGGCCATTCTCACTAACTGTGTCCTGGGGCCATTCTCACTGACTAACTGTTTCGTGGGGCCATTCTGACAGCACTAACTGTGCTTGGGGACATTCTCACCGCACCTTCTGTACCCTGGAGCCATTCTCACCGCATTAACTGTACCCTGGGGCCATTCTCACCACATTAAATGTACCCTGGGGTCATTGTCACCACACTAACTATACCCTGGTGCCAGTCTCACTGCACTATCTGTGACCTGGGGACATTCTCACCACACTACCTGTGTCCTGGGGCCATTCTCACCACACTACCTGTGTCCTGGGGCCATTCTCCTCACACTACCTGTGTCCTGGGGCCATTGTCACCTCGCTATCTGTTTCCTGGGGCCATTCTCACTGACCTAACTGAGTCCTGGGAACACTCTCACCACATGAACTGTGACCTGGAGCCACTCTCACCGCAGTAACTGTATCCTGGGGCCATTTCACTACACGAACTGTAACCTGGGGCCATTCTCATCACACTAACAGTGTCCTGAGGCAATTCTCACCACACTAACTGTGACCTGGGGTCATTCTCACCGCACTAACTGTACCCTGGGGCCATTCCCACTGACCAACTGTGTCCTGGAAACATTTTACAATCACTAACTGTGTCCTGGGGCCATTCTCACTGCACTAACTGTGACCTGGGGCCATTCTCACCACACTAACTGTGCCCTAGGGCAATTCTCACTGCACTAACCGTGCCCTGGGGCCATTCTCACCACACTAACTGTGCCCTGGGGCAATTCTCACTGCACTAACTATACCCTGGAGCCATTCTCACCGCATTAACTGTACCCTGGGGCCATTCTCATTGCACTAACTGTGCCCTGGGGCCATTCTCACCACACTAACTGTGCCCTGGGGCAATTCTCACTGCACTAACTGTGCCCTGGGGCCATTCTCACTGCACTAAATGAGTCCTGCGGCCATTCTCACAACACTAACTGTGTCCTAGGGCCATTCTCACCACTCAAAGTGTGTCCTAGTGCCATTCTCACTGACTTAACTGTGTCCTGGGAACATTGTCACCACACTAACTGTACCATGGGGCCATTCTCACTGCACTAACTGCTCCCTGGGGCCATTCTCTTCACACTCCATGTGCCCTGGGGCTAATCTCACTAACTGTAACCTGGGGCAATTCTCTGCACACTTACTGTACAATGGGCCATTCTCACTGAGGTAACTGTGTCCTCGGGCGATTCTCACCGCACTAACTGTACTCTGGGGCCATTTGTCACCTCACTAACTGATCACTGGGAACATTCTCGCCTCACTAACTGTGTCGTGGGGACATTCTCACATCACAAACTGTACCCTGGGGCCATTCTCACCGCACTGAATGTACCCTGGGAACATTCACGCCGCAATAACTGTGTCCTAGGAAGATTCTCTGCACACTAACTGTGCACTGGGGTCATACGCACCGAACTAACTGTGACCTGGAGCCACTCTCACTAACCCTGTCCTGGGTCCATTCTCAATACACTAACTGTATCCTGGGGTCATTCTCACCACACAAACTGTGCCCTGGGGCCATTCTCACTGCACTACCTGTACCCTGGGGACATTCTCACATCACTAACTGTGTCCTGGGGCCATTCTCACTAACTGTGTCCTGGGGCCATTCTCACTAACTGTGTCCTGGGGCCATTCTCACTGACTAACTGTTTCGTGGGGCCATTCTGACAGCACTAAATGTGCTTGGGGACATTCTCACCGCACCTTCTGTACCCTGGGGCCATTCTCACCGCATTAACTGTACCCTGGGGCCATTCTCACCGCATTAAATGTACCCTGGGGTCATTGTCACCACACTAACTATACCCTGGTGCCATTCTCACTGCACTATCTGTGACTTGGGGACATTCTCACCACACTAACTGTACCCTGGTGTCTTTCTCAGCACACTAACTGTGCCCTGGGGACATTCTTACCACACTAACTGTGCACTGGGGCCATTCTCACCACACTAACTGTGTCCTAGTGCCTTTCTCACTGACCTAACTGTGCCCTGGGGCCATTCTCACTGCACTAACTGTGCACTGGGGCCATTCTCACTGCACTAACTGTGCACTGGGGCCATTCTCACCACACTAACTGTGTCCTAGTGCCTTTCTCACTGACCTAACTGTGTCCTGGGAACATTCTCACTGCACTAAATGTATCAAGGGACAATTCTCAAGGCAGTAACTGTGCCCTGGGGCCATTCTCACTGCACTATGTCCTGGGGCCATTCTCACTGCACTAACTGTACCCTGGGGCCATTCTCACAGCACTAAATGATTCCTGGGGCCATTTCACTACACGAACTGTAACCTGGGGCCATTCTCATCACACTAACTATGTCCTGGGGCAATTCTCACTGCACTAACTGTGTCCTGGGGCCATTCTCGCTGCACTAACTGTGTCCTGGGGCCATTCTCACCACACTAACTGTACCCTGGGGCCATTCCCACTGACTAACTGTACCCTGGGGCCATTCTCACCACACTAACTGTACCCTGGGGCCATTCTCACTGACCAACTGTGTCCTGGAAACATTCTACAATCACTAACTGTGTCCTGGGGCCATTATCACCTCACTAACTATACCCTGGAGCCATTCTCACCTCATTAACTGTACCCTGGGGCCATTCTCATTGCACTAACTGTGCCCTGGGGCCATTCTCACCACACTAACTGTGCCCTGGGGCAATTCTCACTGCACTAACTATACCCTGGAGCCATTCTCACCGCATTAACTGTACCCTGGGGCCATTCTCATTGCACTAACTGTGCCCTGGGGCCATTCTCACCACACTAACTGTGCCCTAGGTCAATTCTCACTGCACTAACCGTGCCCTGGGGCCATTCTCACCTCACTAACTGTACCCTGGGGCCATTCTCATTGCACTAACTGTGCCCTGGGGCCATTCTCACCACACTAACTGTGCCCTGGGCCAATTCTCACTGCACTAAATGAGTCCTGCGGCCATTCTCACCACACTAACTGTGTCCTAGGGCCATTCTCACCACTCAAAGTGTGTCCTAGTGCCATTCTCACTGACCTAACTGTGTCCTGGGAACATTGTCACCACACTAACTGTACCATGGGGCCATTCTCACTGCACTAACTGCTCCCTGGGGCCATTCTCTTCACACTCCATGTGCCCTGGGGCTAATCTCACTAACTGTAACCTGGGGCAATTCTCTGCACACTTACTGTACAATGGGCCATTCTCACTGAGGTAACTGTGTCCTCGGGCGATTCTCACCGCACTAACTGTACTCTGGGGCCATTTGTCACCTCACTAACTGATCACTGGGGACATTCTCACATCACTAACTGTGCACTAGGGCCATTCTCACCACAGTAATTGTGCCTTGGGGCCATTCTCACTGACCTAACTGTGTCCTGGAAACATTCTCACCTCACTAACTGTGTCGTGGGGACATTCTCACATCACGAACTGTACCCTGGGGCCATTCTCACTGCACTGAATGTACCCTGGGGACATTCGTGCCGCAATAACTGTGTCCTAGGAAGATTCTCACCACACTAACTGTGCACTGGGGTCATACGCACCGAACTAACTGTGACCTGGAGCCACTCTCACTAACCCTGTCCTGGGTCCATTCTCAATACACTAACTGTATCCTGGGGTCATTCTCACCACACAGACTGTGCCCTGGGGCCATTCTCACTGCACTACCTGTACCCTGGGGACATTCTCACATCACTAACTGTGTCCTGGGGCCATTCTCACTAACTGTGTCCTGGGGCCATTCTCACTGACTAACTGTTTCGTGGGGCCATTCTGACAGCACTAACTGTGCTTGGGGACATTCTCACCGCACCTTCTGTACCCTGGAGCCATTCTCACCGCATTAACTGTACCCTGGGGCCATTCTCACCGCATTAAATGTACCCTGGGGTCATTGTCACCACACTAACTATACCCTGGTGCCAGTCTCACTGCACTATCTGTGAACTGGGGACATTCTCACCACACTACCTGTGTCCTGGGGCCATTGTCACCTCGCTATCTGTTTCCTGGGGCCATTCTCACTGACCTAACTGAGTCCTGGGAACACTCTCACCACATGAACTGTGACCTGGAGCCACTCTCACCGCAGTAACTGTATCCTGGGGCCATTTCACTACACGAACTGTAACCTGGGGCCATTCTCATCACACTAACAGTGTCCTGAGGCAATTCTCACCGCACTAACTGTGACCTGGGGTCAGTCTCACCGCACTAACTGTACCCTGGGGCCATTCCCACTGACCAACTGTGTCCTGGAAACATTTTACAATCACTAACTGTGTCCTGGGGCCATTCTCACTGCACTAACTGTGACCTGGGGCCATTCTCACCACACTAACTGTGCCCTAGGGCAATTCTCACTGCACTAACTGGGTCCTGAGGCCATTCTCACCACACTAACTGTACCCTGGGGCCATTCTGACTGCACTAACTGTGACCTGGGGCCATTCTCACCACACTAACTGTGCCCTAGGGCAATTCTCACTGCACTAACCGTGCCCTGGGGCCATTCTCACCACACTAACTGTGCCCTGGGGCAATTCTCACTGCACTAACTGTGCCCTGGGGCCATTCTCACTGCACTAAATGAGTCCTGCGGCCATTCTCACTGCACTAAATGAGTCCTGCGGCCATTCTCACCACACTAACTGTGTCCTAGGGCCATTCTCACCACTTAAAGTGTGTCCTAGTGCCATTCTCACTGACCTAACTGTGTCCTGGGAACATTGTCACCACACTAACTGTACCATGGGGCCATTCTCACTGCACTAACTGCTCCCTGGGGCCATTCTCTTCACACTCCATGTGCCCTGGGGCTAATCTCACTAACTGTAACCTGGGGCAATTCTCTGCACACTTACTGTACAATGGGCCATTCTCACTGAGGTAACTGTGTCCTCGGGCGATTCTCACCGCACTAACTGTACTCTGGGGCCATTTGTCACCTCGCTAACTGATCACTGGGAACATTCTCACATCACTAACTGTGCACTAGGGCCATTCTCACCACAGTAGTTGTGCTTGGGCCATTCTCACTGACCTAACTGTGTCCTGGAAACATTCTCGCCTCACTAACTGTGTCGTGGGGACATTCTCACATCACGAACTGTACCCTGGGGCCATTCTCACCGCACTGACTGTACCCTGGGGACATTCGCGCCGCAATAACTGTGTCCTAGGAAGATTCTCTGCACACTAACTGTGCACTGGGGTCATACGCACCGAACTAACTGTGACCTGGAGCCACTCTCACTAACCCTGTCCTGGGTCCATTCTCAATACACTAACTGTATCCTGGGGTCATTCTCACCACACAAACTGTGCCCTGGGGCCATTCTCACTGCACTACCTGTACCCTGGGGACATTCTCACATCACTAACTGTGTCCTGGGGCCATTCTCACTAACTGTGTCCTGGGGCCATTCTCACTAACTGTGTCCTGGGGCCATTCTCACTGACTAACTGTTTCGTGGGGCCATTCTGACAGCACTAAATGTGCTTGGGGACATTCTCACCGCACCTTCTGTACCCTGGGGCCATTCTCACCGCATTAACTGTACCCTGGGGCCATTCTCACCGCATTAAATGTACCCTGGGGTCATTGTCACCACACTAACTATACCCTGGTGCCAGTCTCACTGCACTATCTGTGACCTGGGGACATTCTCACCACACTAACTGTACCCTGGTGTCTTTCTCAGCACACTAACTGTGCCCTGGGGACATTCTCACCACACTACCTGTGCACTGGGGCCATTCTCACCACACTAACTGTGTCCTAGTGCCTTTCTCACTGACCTAACTGTGCCCTGGGGCCATTCTCACTGCACTAACTGTGCACTGGGGCCATTCTCACTGCACTAACTGTGCACTGGGGCCATTCTCACCACACTAACTGTGTCCTAGTGCCTTTCTCACTGACCTAACTGTGTCCTGGGAACATTCTCACTGCACTAACTGTGCACTGGGGCCATTCTCACTGCACTAACTGTGCACTGGGGCCATTCTCACCACACTAACTGTGTCCTAGTGCCTTTCTCACTGACCTAACTGTGTCCTGGGAACATTCTCACTGCACTAAATGTATCAAGGGACAATTCTCAAGGCAGTAACTGTGCCCTGGGCCCATTCTCACCGCACTAACTGTGCCCTGGGGACATTCTCACCTCACTAACTGTACCCTGCGGTCATTCTCACATCACTAACTGTGCCCTGGGGTCATTTTCACTGCAATAACTGTACCCTGGGGTCATTCTCACCACACTAACTGTGCACTGGGGCCATTCTCACCACACTAACTGTGTCCTAGTGCCTTTCTCACTGAACTAACTGTGACCTGGAGGCACTCTGACTAACCATGTCCTGGGGCCATCCTCAGCACACTAACTGTACCCTGGGGTCATTCTCACCACACTAACTGTGCCCTGGGACCATTCTCACCACACTAACTGTGCCCTGGGGCCATTCTCACTGCACTAACTGTGTTCTGGGGCCATTCTCACCACACTAACTGTACCCTGGGGTCATTCTCACCACACTAACTGTACCCTGGGGACATTCGCACTGCAATAACTGTGTCCTAGGAAGATTCTCACCACACTAACTGTACACTGGGGTCATATGCACTGAACTAACTGTGACCTGGAACCACTCTGACTAACCATGTCCTGGGGCCATCCTCAGCACACTAACTGTACCCTGGGGTCATTCTCACCACACTAACTGTGCACTGGGGCCATTCTCACCACACTAACTGTGTCCTAGTGCCTTTCTCACTGACCTAACTGTGTCCTGGGAACACTCTCACTGCACTAAATGTATCAAGGGACAATTCTCAAGGCAGTAACTGTGCCCTGGGCCCATTCTCACCGCACTAACTGTGCCCTGGGGACATTCTCACCTCACTAACTGTACCCTGCGGTCATTCTCACATCACTAACTGTGCCCTGGGGTCATTTTCACTGCAATAACTGTACCCTGGGGTCATTCTCACCACACTAACTGTGCACTGGGGCAATACTCACTGCACTAACTGTGCACTGGGGCCATTCTCACCACACTAACTGTGTCCTAGTGCCTTTCTCACTGACCTAACTGTGTCCTGGGAACATTCTCACTGCACTAAATGTATCAAGGGACAATTCTCAAGGCAGTAACTGTGCCCTGGGCCCATTCTCACCGCACTAACTGTGCCCTGGGGACATTCTCACCTCACTAACTGTACCCTGCGGTCATTCTCACATCACTAACTGTGCCCTGGGGTCATTTTCACTGCAACAACTGTGCCCTGGGGTCATTCTCACTGCACTAACTGTGCCCTGGGGTCATTCTTACTGCAATAACTGTGTCCTGGGGTCATTCTCACATCACTAACTGTGCCCTGGGGTCATTTTCACTGCAACAACTGTGCCCTGGGGTCATTCTCACTGCACTAACTGTGCCCTGGGGTCATTCTTACTGCAATAACTGTGTCCTGGGGTCATTCTCACATCACTAACTGTGTCCTGGGTCCATTCTCACTGCAGTAACTGTGACCTAGGGCCATTCTACAATCACTAACTGTGTTCTGGGGCCATTCTCAGCGCACTAACTGTGTCCTGGGGCCATTCTCATCACACTAACTGTACCCTGGGTCCATTCTCACTGCAGTAACTGTGACCTAGGGCCATTCTACAATCACTAACTGTGTCCTGGGGCCTTTCTCACTGCACCAACTATGCCCTGGGGTCATTCTCACTGCACTAACTATGCCCTGGGGTCATTCTCACTGCACTAACTGTGCCCTGGGGTCATTCTCACTGCACTAACTGTGCCCTGGGGCCATTCTCACTAACTGTGTCCTGGGGCCACTCTCATCATACTAACTGTGTCCTGGGGCCATTCCCACATCACTAACTGTGTCCTGGGACCATTCTCAGCGCAGTTACTGTGTCCTGGGGCCATTCTCACTGCACTAACAGTGATCTAGAGCCATTCTACAATCACTAACTCTGTCCTAGAGCCATTCTCACCACACAAACTGTGTCCTAGTGCCATTCTCACTGACTAACTGTGTCCTGGGAACACTCTCATCGCACGAACTGTACCCTGGGGCCATTCTCACCACACTCCATTTGCCCTGGGGCCATTCTCACTAACTGTAACCTGGGGCAATTCTCTCCACACTTACTGTACAATCGGCCATTCTCACTGAGGTAACTGTGTCCTCGGGTGATTCTCACCGCACTAACTGTACTCTGGGGCCATTCTCAACTCACTAACTGATCACTGGAAACATTCTCACATCACTAACTGTGCACTGGGGCCATTCTCACCATAGTAATTGTGCCTTGGGGCCATTCTTACTGACCTAACTGTGTCCTGGAAACATTCTCACCTCACTAACTGCGTCGTGGGGACATTCTCACATCACGATCTGTACCCTGGGGTCATTCTCACCGCAATAACTGTGTCCTAGGAAGATTCTCACCACACTAACTGTGCACTGGGGTCATACGCACCGAACTAACTGTGACCTGGAGCCACTCTCACTAACCCTGTCCTGGGTCCATTCTCAATGCACTAACTGTATCCTGGGGCAATTCTCACTGCACTAACTGTGCCCTGGGGACATTCCCACATCACTAACTGTTTCTTGCGGCCATTCTCACCACACTAACTGTGTCCTAGGGCCATTCTCACCACTCAAAGTGTGTCCTAGTGCTATTCTCACTGACCTAACTGTGTCCTGGGAACATTGTCACCACACTAACTGTACCATGGGGCCATTCTCACTGCACTAAATGTGTTCTGAGTCCATTCTCTCCACACTAACTGTGTTCTGGGGCCATTCTCACCACACCAGCTGTACCCTGGGGCCATTCTCACTGCACTAACTGCTCCCTGGGGCCATTCTCTTCACACTCCATGTGCCCTGGGGCTATTCTCACTAACTGTAACCTGGGGCAATTCTCTGCACACTTACTGTACAATCGGCCATTCTCACTGAGGTAACTGTGTCCTCGGGCGATTCTCACCGCAATAACTGTACTCTGGGGCCATTTTTCACCTCACTAACTGATCACTGGGAATATTCTCACATCACTAACTGTGCACTAGGGCCATTCTCACCACAGTAAATGTGCCTTGGGGCCATTCTCACTGATGTAACTGTGTCCTGGGAACATTCTCACCTCACTAACTGTGTCGTGGGGACATTCTCACATCACTATCTGTACCCTGGGGCCATTCGCACCACAATAACCGTGTCCTAGGAAGATTCTCAGCACACTAACTGTGCACTGGGGTCATACGCACTGAACTAACTGTGACCTGGAGCCACTCTCACTAACCCTGTCCTGGGTCCATTCTCAATGCACTAACTCTACCCTGGGGCCATTCTCACTGCACTACCTGTGCCCTGGGGACATTCTCACATCACTAACTGTACCCTGCGGCCATTCTCACTGACTAACTGTTTCGTGGGGCCATTCTGACCACACTAACTGTGCTTGGGGCCATTCTCACCGCACCTTCTGTACCCTGGGTCCATTCTCACTGACTAACTGTGCCCTGGGTCCATTCTCACTGACTAACTGTGCCCTGGGGCCATTCTCACTGCACTAACCGTGTCCTGGGCCATTCTCACTGCACTAACTGTGCCCTGGGGCCATTCTCACTGCACTAACTGTGCCCTGGGGCCATTCTCACTGCACTAACTGTTCCCCAACAAAGGACGAATGAGGGAAAAAAAACCTATCAGATACTTACCTTGCCCAAGCCTGATGGCCAAAATCCCTCCAACACTCTCCCACTCACAGAATGACTGCTCCTCTTGCCCCTGCCTTATTTTTATTCTCCATTCTAATGAATTCCATTCACTGATTGTGTGCTGTCCAACTCCCAACTTGCCTCGAATTGCTGCCTTTTTTAATCTTCAGCCACGAACCTGAGTGAAATTGCCTCTTCTTCTCGTGCTCCCACTCACTAATTGGGCGTTGTCCATGTATAGAGTTTTTTTAGACCAATTGCACAGAGTACAGTCAGGTATGGTGAGTAAGAGGAAAGATAAGTATGGCTAGGCAAGAGAACCTTGGATGCTGACAGAGGTGATGAATTTAGTCAGCATGTAAAAGAATTGTAGGTAATGCTTGGGAAGCTACAATCAAATCAAGCCTTTTATAAAGAATCCAGAAAAGAAGGGAATTAGGAAAACCAGGCAGGGCCATTAAAGTCCTCGGAGAGTAGGATTAAAGAGAATCCCAAGGCATTCTATACATACATCAAGAGTAAGAGGATGACTAGTGTGAGGGTAGGAGCACTAAAGGATAAAGGGGGAATATTTGCTTGGATAAGGAGAACATGGGTGAATGCTTCATAAGAACTTTACATCAGTATTTACCAAGGAGAAGGACAGGGAGGATAGGGAGATCAGTGCTGAGCATGTGATAAGCAGGGGCAATTCAAGCTAAAGGAGGAGGTAGCGTTAAAGTGCATTCAGGTGGAGATGTCCACAAGCCTTGATGGGATATACCCCAAGTACAGAGATTATCAATATCTTTGTGTCCTCTCCAGCCAGGGATGAGATTCTGGAAGACTGGGTGAGTAGCTAATGTGGTTCCATTGTTCAAGCAGGGAACAAGGAGAATCCTGGAATTCTCCCTGGTGAGACCAGTGAGTCTCACGTCAGTGGTGGGGAAGTTAGTGGAGAGAAATCTTAGGGAGAGTCAGCATTGCTTTGTAAGTGGTAAGTCGTGTCTTACTTACTTGATATGAGTTTTTTGACGAGGTGATGAGGGTGATTGATGAAGGTAGAGTTATGAATGTTGTCTACATGGATTTTTAGTAAGGTGTTTGACAACGTCTCTCATGGGAGGTTCATCCAGAAGATTAAGGCACATGGGATCCAAGGTGAATTAATCGTTTGGATTCGGAACTGCGTTGCCCATAGAAGACAAAGGTTAGTGGTCGAGGAGACTTATTCTAGCAAAAGTTCTGTGATTAGGCATATTCCACACTGGGACTTCTGCTATTTGTGATGTACATAAATGACCTGGATGAAAATGTAGATGGGTGAGTTATTAAGTTTGCAGATTGTATGAAGATTGGTGGTGTTGTGAATAGCATAGTACACTGGCAAAGAATATAACAGGATATAGATCAGTTGCAGATGTGGGCAGAGAAAAGGCAGATGAAGTTTACCTGGTCAATTGTGAAGTGTTGCACCTTGGTAGGTAGGATGCAAATGGACAGTACACTGTTAGGGGGAAGATCCTTAACAGTGCTGATGAGCAGAGAGTTCTTGGGGTCCAAGTTGATAGGTCTCTGAAAGCGGCGACACAGGTTAAAAGGGTGGTTAAGAAGGCATATGGGATGCTGCCTTTAGTAGTCAAGTCCTTGAGTTCAAAGGTCAGGAAGTTATGTTGCAGCTTTATAAAATTCCAGTTGGCTACATCTGGAGTATTGTATACAGTTCTGGTCACCTCATTATAGGAAGGGTGTAGAGGCTTTGGAGAGGGTGCAGAAGAGGTTTACTATGATGTTGTCTCGATTAGAGGGCATGTAGTTTAATGAGAGGTTAAACAAACTGAAGTTGTTTTCTCTGGAGTACTGGGGGCTGAGGGGAGATCTGATAGAGGCTTTTAAGATTATGAGAGGCATTGATGGAGGAGACAGACTTTTTCCAATGGTTTAAATGTCTAATACCACAAAGCACGTATTCAAGGTGAGAGAGGGTAATTTCAAAGATGATGTGTTGGGCAAGTTTTTTTTTACACAGAGTGGTGCATGTCTGTAATGTGCTGCCCGGGTGGTGGTAGAGGTGAATATGTTAGGGACTTTTTTAAGAGACGTTTAGATAGACACATGAATGTAGGACAATGGAAGGATATGGACATTGTGTAGGCAGAAGAGATTAATGAGGCATTTGATTACTTATTGAATTGGGTTAGCACAACATTGTGGCCTGAATGGCCTGCTCCAGTTCTACGTTCTACCTTCTATCAGAATGAGACTTACAACAAAGGAAATGCACTTGCATTCTTATGGGAAGTGCACTTGTGGGAATCCAGGAAATAAATTAACAGAGAGTATCTTCCTTTGCCAGGAGTGAGGTACCAGAAGACAGGAAGGTCATTAATTTATTTAAGATATTCTGCAAGGGCCTGCCAGGGAACTACAGGCCAGCGAGCCAACATCAGTGGTGAGAAAGATACTGGAGTGGATTCGGAGGAATAGGATTTTTTTTTATACTTGGAAAAGTAAGGATGGGTTAGGATGATCACAATGAATTTGAGTGTCTGACAAATTTGATAGAGTTTTTTGAAGTGGCGACAAAGAGAATTGACAAGGGCAGGGCCATAAACATTCTCTACATGGAAATGAGATTGGTATTTGACAATTTCAAATGGATATGAGCTGGGTACACTGTTGTTTGTACATCAATGAACTGCCTGACAATGTTGTTTATAGTAAGTTTGCACATGGCACCAGAATTGACCAGAAATGAAGTGAGTAATGTAAATTTACAAGTTGATCTCGATCAACTGAGGAAGTGGGCCAGGAAAAGCAAATGGATTTTAACTTGCAAATGTGTGAAGTGTTACATTTGGTAAGTTAAACTAGGGAAGAAGATAGACACTAAATGGTAGGCACCTGGGGTGTGTTGTAGAACAGAGAAACATAAGTTTCAGTTTCCTGTAAGTACAGGTAGACAGGATGTTGAAGAAGGAGCTTGGTAGCTTGCTTCATTGGGCAGGGCAATAAGCACAAGAGTTTCAGTATCCTGTACAAGATATTTGTGAGATCTCACTTGGAATATGATATGCACTTCTGTTTGCCCAGCTATAGAAAGGTGGTTTTGTACAGAAAAGGGTACAGGAAAGACTTATGAGGATGTTACTGGGATTAGAGGATTTGAGTTACAGAGAGAAACTGGATAGCTGGTATTTTTTTCCTTGGGTATAGGATGCTGAGTGATGGCCTTTTTATAACATAATGAGGGGCACAGATAAAATGAATGGTCCAAAGGAATAGTGCTTATCCAAGAGGTGAAAGGGGTCAAATCTAAGGGTCGTTTTTTTATCACACGGAGGGTGATGCGTATGTGGAAAGAACTGCCAGAGGGAGTGGTAGAATCAGATAAAGTTACAATGTTCAAAGGTAATTTGCACACATACATGGATTGGAAAGACTGAGAGGAATATGGGCCAAAAGCAGGGCAGTGGGAGTAGCTCAAGTGGATGAGTTGGGCTTACTGACCTGTGTCCTTGCTTCAGGAATCTGTGGCTCCAGAGTAAATATTGGAAACACAGTCATGGGGGGACAGAAAGAAGAAAAGCAGAAGGCAGAAGTGAGGAAATGACAGAAGCTTTATGAATGTGATTAGAGGAAGAAGATTACAGAAAGGTGTTAAAAAAATTGCAGAACTAGTACCTACCATTCTAGAAAAAAATATATTGGTTTCTAAGCCTTGAAACTTTTGAATTCCATATTGAAGGATGAAGTTTTTAATGGGCTCATCAGACTTTAAAAGGTTAGAAAAATAGGGTCACTGCCTGACACATTGGGGCTGATTTAGCACTGAGCACTCTCAGATCACTACTGGCTTCCAAAAATAAACTCAACTTGCTGCTAGCAATCTTTCCAAGGAAGAAGCTGGAAACAACAATAGAAGCCACAAAAGATTTAAGGAACTTGTTCTGCCAGCTAACTCGAGCTTCTTAGCCTATTCTTTCAAACACCATGAAACCAAACACATCGTTTCCCCCCCCCCCACCTCAGTACTTCTCCCCCCTTTTCTTTCTTCCATGGGCTACTTTCCTCTCCTATCAGACTTCCCCTTCTCCAGCCCTGTATCTGTTTCACAAATCAACTTTCCAGCTCTTTACTTCACCCCTCCCCCTCCCGGTTTCACCTATCACCTTATGTTTCTACCTTCCCTCTCCTCATCTTTTAACTCTACTCCTCATCTCTTTTTTCTCCAGTCCTACTGAAGGGTCTCAGACCAAAATGTTGACTGTACTCTTTTCCACAGATGCTGCCTGACCTGCTGAGTTCCTACTGAATTTTGTGTATGTTGCTTGGAGTTTCAGTGTCTGCAGATTTTCTCTTGCTTGTGACTGAAATGCTGTTTCAGAATATTCCTGAGAAATTCTAGAAACATTCATTAAATGTTTACTAACTTAATACTTAAAGATTTTAAGTCTTAGAAAGATTAGCAAATTATTTTATTGCAAAAACATATCAGAAATTAATTTTATGTGAATAAACACTTACCCGAAGCTTATGGTAATTCCCTTCCATTCCACCTCAGGGGTAAAAAATAGTTGTGCCTCCTTCTTTATGCTGATGCATAGTTGTTCAGTGAGTTTGGAAGTTGCATAGGAAGCAGCAAACTCTTGTGCTGAGATCTACAAAGAAGTATCAGTCAGATTGCAGCCTGTTTCCCACATTTCTCCGCCCATTCACAAAACTTGCTGAGAGCCACAAGGTAGTGATTTTGAAAGCTGGCCCATCAACTAACTTTTCAGAAATATCAGTTGACAGCTTTTCCTTCTCTTTCTATCTATCATTTTCCAGTCTGCAAACTATCAGCATCTACTTAAGTACATTTGAAGTATATGTAGTATTTGAAGCGGAATTGTAAGAACAATTTGTAAAGATTGAAATTGTCACAAATAGCAAAAGGTATTTAGAGATTATTTTTGTAAAATTAAAATTGCTACCAACAGTTAAATTTGCATCCTGTTTAATGAGACATACTCTGACCAAAGTTTATGTTGAGTTTTCTCCTGCACTGATCTTCATCTGAGTTCTTGAATTATTCTTTACAAAACAAGTTGTATAAATTGCATTCTTGTTTATTCTTCAATTTTTAGGGGGAGTTCCTTAAAGAATAACAAAGTAAATAGTAAAATAAATTGTTGATAGTTCACTTTATGACGGTGATCAAAATCATGGTTTCTAGTTATATTTAAGAAAAATAAGCAATGAAAATCATTGCCCAGATCTTTAGTCCATAATTCGTGAGATTGTAAAACATTACAGGAACAAGCCCTTCAGCTTATGATATCTATGTTGACCATGATGCCAGTTTAAACTGTCTGCACATGGTCTATATCTCTCCATTCCCTACCTGTTCATGTGCCTTTCTGATTACCTTTTACACATTCCCTGTAATATCTGCTTCCACCACCTCCCTCGGTAGCACATTTCAGTCAAATCTATATCTGCATAAAAAGAACTTACCTTATAAATCTTTAAATTTACCACCAGCAACTTAACTCCATGCTTTCTAATATTTGATATTACCAAAAAAGATTCTGGCTTTTTACCCTGTCTATGGATCTCATAAATTTATATGCTTGTATCAGTTTGCTCCTTAGTCTCCAACTCTCTAGAGAAAACAGCTCAAGCTTATCCAACTATTTATTCCCTTTAGCTAATACTACCTAATCCAGCAAACTCTTAGTGGAACATCTGTCCCTTCTCCAAAGCTGCCCTGATCTTCCTGTACTGTAGTTACCAGAACTGCACACAATATTGTAAACTTTGCCTTATCATTATTTAATACGGTTGCAACACGACTTTCTGACTTTTCTACCCAATGCCCCAACCAATGAAGATAAGTTCACAGTGCACTAGTTTTACCACCCCACTTATCTGTGTTGCCAATTTAAAACTTTACAAGTACTGGGAAATTATGGACACATAAGATATATAAGAAATTTCATTTATTGGCACAACTTACTCAGTATTGATTAGCATTTGTTGGCCCTGATATGGATTGTTGTCTCACTTTGTTCTCATCAAAGGATTTCAGGCTTGGTTTCACAATATAACTTCTGCTGAGTGTGGTTATCTAAAGAACACCAGAAAAAAAACTTATTATTTAAAATATATACTTTAGATGGTAACATAAACAAGTCTATATTGTTTTGCCATGTTCCCGTCACCTAATTATCAGTGCTGATTCATTTTGACTGTTTTTCCAAGGTTTTGATTTTATACAAATTTGTTAGCTATGTGATCTTATAACTGTTGTGCCCAAATACAAATAATGGCTTTTTTAAGAGGAACGTGACTGGCCAGTGGGCTCACCTTGGTTGATGATATTAGTCCATAGAGAAGCTCCTGCATCCAATGATCTTTGATCTTCTCCCTCCCCACCCCCTATTATTACCTTTCCTTTCAATCCGTTTTCACTCATTGTGCATCTTGCCTTTCGTTAAATGAATCATTGCTGTCTGCCATGGCCACTCCATGTATCAGGATGCTCCTTCTGGAGAACCAACGTTGGGACGTACACTCAGTGGCCACATTACTACATACCTCCTGTTTATGGTCTTCTGCTGCTGTGGTTCATCCACTTCAAGTTTCAACATGTTCAGAGGTGCTCTTCTGCACACCACTGTGGTAACATGAGTTACTGTTTGAGTTACTGTTGCCCCCCCTGCCAGCTTGAACCAGTCTGGCCATTCTCCTCTGACCTCTCACATTAATAAGGCATTTTCACCCACAGAACTTCCACTCACTGGATGTTTCCTGTTTTTTGCGCCATTCTCTGTAAGCTCTGGAGACTGTTCTTGTTGAAAATTCCAGGAGATCAGCAGTTTCTGAGATATTCAAACCTCTCCATCTGGCACCAACAAACATCAATTGATCAAAGTCACTCAGATCACATTTTCTGGATGTTTCATCTGAACAGCAACTGAACCCCTTGACCATGTCTACACGTTTTTGTGCTTTGAATTGCTGCCACCAGATCAGCTGATTAGATATTTAGAAACATAGAAACATAGAAAATAGGTGCAGGAGTAGGCCATTCGGCCCTTCGAGCCTGCACCGATATTTATTATGATCATGGCTGATCATCCAACTCAGAACCCCGCCCCAGCCTTCCCTCCATACCCCCTGACCCCTGTAGCCACAAGGGCCATATCTAACTCCCTCTTAAATATAGCCAATGAACTGGCCTCAACTGTTTCCTGTGGCAGAGAATTCCACAGATTCACCACTCTCTGTGTGAAGAAGTTTTTCCTAATCTCGGTCCTAAAAGGCTTCCCCTCTATCCTCAAACTGTGGCCCCTCGTTCTGGACATACCCAACATCGGGAACAATCTTCCTGCATCTAGCCTGTCCAATCCCTTTAGGATTTTATACGTTTTAATCAGATCCCCCCTCAATCTTCTAAATTCCAACGAGTACAAGCCCAGTTCATCCAGTCTTTCTTCATATGAAAGTCCTGCCATCCCAGGAATCAATCTGGTGAACCTTCTTTGTACTCCCTCTATGGCAAGGATGTCTTTCCTCAGATTAGGGGACCAAAACTGCACACAATACTCCAGGTGTGGTCTCACCAAGGCCTTGTACAACTGCGGTAGTACCTCCCTGCTCCTGTACTCGAATCCTCTCGCTATAAATGCCAGCATACCATTCGCCTTTTTCACCGCCTGCTGTACCTGCATGCCCACTTTCAATGACTGGTGTATAATGACACCCAGGTCTCGTTGCACCTCTCCTTTTCCTAATCGGCCACCATTCAGATAATAACCTGTTTTCCTATTTTTGCCACCAAAGTGGATAACTTCACATTTATCTACATTAAATTGCATCTGCCATGAATTTGCCCACTCACCCAACCTATCCAAGTCACCCTGCATCCTCTTAGCATCCTCCTCACAGCTAACACTGCCACCCAGCTTCGTGTCATCCGCAAACTTGGAGATGCTGCATTTAATTCCCTCATCCAAGTCATTAATATATATTGTAAACAACTGGGGTCCCAGCACTGAGCCTTGCGGTACCCCACTAGTCACCGCCTGCCATTCTGAAAAGGTCCCGTTTATTCCCACTCTTTGCTTCCTGTCTGCTAACCAATTCTCCACCCACACCAATACCTTACCCCCAATACCGTGTGCTTTAAGTTTGCACACTAATCTCCTGTGTGGGACCTTGTCAAAAGCCTTTTGAAAATCCAAATATACCACATCCACTGGTTCTCCCCTATCCACTCTACTAGTTACATCCTCAAAAAATTCTATGAGATTCGTCAGACATGATTTTCCTTTCACAAATCCATGCTGACTTTGTCCGATGATTTCACCACTTTCCAAATGTGCTGTTATCACATCCTTGATAACTGACTCCAGCAGTTTCCCCACCACCGACGTTAGGCTAACCGGTCTATAATTCCCCGGTTTCTCTCTCCCTCCTTTTTTAAAAAGTGGAGTTACATTAGCCACCCTCCAATCCTCAGGAACTAGTCCAGAATCTAACGAGTTTTGAAAAATTATCACTAATGCATCCACTATTTCTTGGGCTACTTCCTTAAGCACTCTAGGATGCAGACCATCTGGCCCTGGGGATTTATCTGCCTTCAATCCCTTCAATTTACCTAACACCACTTCCCTACTAACATGTATTTCGCTCAGTTCCTCCATCTCACTGGACCCTCTGTCCCCTACTATTTCTGGAAGATTATTTATGTCCTCCTTAGTGAAGACAGAACCAAAGTAATTATTCAATTGGTCTGCCATGTCCTTGCTCCCCATAATCAATTCACCAATTTGTATTTTATTTGTATTAATAACTTGACCACTGAGTGTATGTAGTCTGCAAACTAAGTACTAAATTCCTGAACTGCAGGTAGCTTGCTACCTGACTATCTCTTTTCTCTCTCCTCCTAATCCTCCTAAACTCACCCTAGTCCCTGTCCCTCTCCGCCACCCCCCCCCCACTCGCTCTTTTTCAACATACTCAGATTTGTTTCCTTATCTCTACCACTTCTGGACTGATTCATTTAACTGTAGAATGGTTACATTGACTCCATGTAGGTTTATGTGAGAAGACTCCAGTTAGTTCCACCTACCACCATCTCCTCCATTGTCCTGCTACTTCTTCCATTACAGGTAGTTTCTCTCTTTGGAGGACAATCATTGAACTTGCTTTCAAAATTACACTTGGCATTTGATCTGAACCCTGACATTGATCACATCAAAAGATTCCTCATTCACAGCTTCTTCTCCAACTTTATTGATAGAGTCTGTTCTGCTGCCTGTATTCAACTGCATCCTTCACTCATCCAGTTTAAGGTTTCCCTTGTCATCACCCAAACAGTCCAAATTTTCAGTAATCCGCCTTGGCATCTTCTGCCAGTTTCAGTCAGGTGTCCACATCCTTGCCTTATCATGTTCAGCATCTCAGAGGATTTGTTGCCTTGGCTGATGCCCAATTTGTTCTTCTCTCTTTGTCATGTAACTTCTTCTACAATTCCAGGAAATGGAAACACAACCTTTGACCTCTTCCCTTCCCATCAACCAGGATTCCAAATACTCTTGTTGAGAAGCAATTACAACCTGCTCCAGTTTTGAGCATGAATACAGTGCTTGCAATGTTGGTTTCTTTACTTTAGAGAGTCAAACACAGGTTCTGAACCCTTCTTTTCCAGTTGCAGTTGCCTATCACTTTATTTCCCTTCTGAACGAATCCTCTAACTTCTATATTTGATTTCTGGAACTGTTCAAGTGAAATCCAATGTAGGCATCAAGGGTCAGCTTAACTCCCAAAAGGATAGGTTGATGTGAAATTCCACAATTTCAGATTACTGTGACAAGGTTTGAATACCATAACCTCCTACAAAGTTAAATCTTGTGACATAGGGGACAGCAGAGCTTCACTTTCAGATGAGCTCAATGCTTTCTATGCTCACTTTGACCACCAGAACAGGGAGGAACCATCACGCACCCTCATGTCTCCCAATGATCTTTGGTCTCAGTATCTGAAGATGATGTGTGGACTGCCTTCACGACAGTTAATCCAAGGAAAGCATCTGGTCCAGACGGAGTACCTGGCAGAGCACTGAAGCCTGCACCAAGCAACTGGTGGATGTATTCACAGATATTTTTAATCTTTCGCTCTGGCAGTGAGTGGTACCCACCTGATTCAAGTAGGCTTCAATTGTACTGGTGCCCAAGAAGAGTGTGGTAACCTGTCTAAATGGCTATTGCCCAGTGGCACTTACATCCACAGTGATTAACTGTTTTGAGAGGCTCTGCTGAAGCATATCAGCTCCTGTATGAATAGTGACTTACATCTCTTCTAATTTGCCTACAGAAGCAACAGGTCTACAGCAGATGTTATCTTTTTGGCTCTTTACACAATCCTGGAACATCTGGACAGAAAGATGCATACATACATCAGGATGCTCTTTATTGATTACGGTTCACAATTTAACACCATCATCCCTTCAAAACTAATCAGTAACTTCCAAGACCCGGGCCTCAATACTCCCTTGTGCAATTGGATCCTGGATTTCCTCTCTTGTAGACCCCAATCAGTTCAGATTGGCAAAAACATCTCCTCCACAATCTCCATCAACACAGGAGCACCACAGGGATGTGTGGTTAGCCCCCCCACTCTACTCACTTTACACCTGTGACTGTGTGGCTAAGCACGGCTCCAACACTGTATACAAGTTTGCTGATGACAACACTGTTGTGGGCTGTATCAAAGGGGGTGATGAATCATCATATAGGAGGCAGATTGAAAACTTGGCTGAGTGGTGTAATAAAACAATCTCTCACTCAATGTCAATAAGATCAAGGAATTGATTGTAGACTTCAGGAGGAGGAAACCAGAGGTCCATCAGCCAGACCTCATTGGGGGATCAGAGGTGGAGAGGGTCAATAACTTTAAATTTCCTGGTGTCACTATCTCAGAGGACCTGTCCTGGATTCACCATATAAATACGATTGTGAAGAAAGCACAACAGCAGCTCTACTTCCTCAGGGGTCTGGGGAGATTTGACATTTCATCAAAAATCCTGGCAAACTTCTATAGATGTGTGTTGGAAAGTGTGCTGACTGGCTGCATTATAGCCTGGTATGGGAACATCAATACCTTTGAATGGAAAATCCCACAAAAATAGTGGATTTGGCCCAGTACAACACTGGTAAAACCCTCCCAACCATTGAGCACATCTACATGAAATGTTGCCGTAGAAAAGCGGTATCCATCATCAAAGTTCCTCACCGTCCAGGCCACGCTCTTTTCTCACTGCTGCCATCAGGTAGAAGGTACAACAGTCTCAGGGCTCACACTAGGTTAAAGAACAGTTACTACCCCTCAACCGTCAGGTTCCTGAACAAAGGGGGATACCTATACTCATTTAAGGACTCTGTTATATTGTTATTTCATGCTTGTTACTTACTGCTGTTTATTTATATCTGCATTTGCATGGTTTGTTTTCACTTTATAGATCCTGTTTATAGTTACTGTTCTATACATTTGCTAAGTGTGCCTGCATAAAAAGAACCCCAGGGTTGTATGTGGTGACTTGTATGTACTTTGAAAATAAATTTTACTTTGAAGTTATTTATCTCAAAGTTCAAAGTAAATTTATTATCAAAGTACACACGTCACCACATACAACCATGGGGTTCTTCTTCTTTCAGGAATTCTCAATAAATCCAATAGCCATAACAGAATCAGTACCCAATAGGGCAGACAACCAGTGTGTAAAAAGACAACAAACAGCAAATACAAATAAACAAACAAATAAATAAACAAACAAGAAATATTGAGAACATAAGATGAAGAGTCCTTGAAAGCGGGTCCATAGATTGGGATTCCTGAACCCGGTGGTGTGAGTCCTGAGGTCCTGTACACTCTCCCTGATGGCAGCAGTGAGAAGAGAGCATATCCTGGTGGTGGGGATCACTGATGATGGATGCTGCTTTCCTGCAACAATGCTTCATGTAAATGTGCTCAGTGGTGGGAGGCTTTACCTGTGATGGACAGAGGTGTATCCATACTTCTTGTAGGATTTACCATTCAAGGTCATAGGTGTTTTCAAACCAGGTTGTGATGCAACCTGTCAATATACTCTCCACCACACATCTATAGAAATTTGTCAAAGTTTTAGATGTCATGCCAAATCTTCGCGAACTCTAAAGGAAGTGGAGATGCTGATGTGCTTTCTTCGTAATTGCATTGGGCACACAGCAGGTCCTCCGAAATAATCATACCAGGGAACTCAAATCTGCTGATCCTCCGATGAGGACTGGCTAACTGACCTCTGGTTTCCTCCTCCCGGAACCAATAATCAGCTCCTTGGTCTTGCTGACATTGAGTGAGAGGCTGTTGTGGCACCACTCAGCCAGATTGTCAATCTCCCTCCGATATGCTGATTCATCACCAGCTTTGATTCAGCCTAATACAGTAGAGTTGACAGCAAACTTGAATATAGCATTGGAGCTGTGCTTAGCCACACCGTCATAAATGAGCAGGGGGCTAAGTACACAGTCCTATGGTGCACCTGAGCTGATGGAGATTGTGGAGGAGATGCCGTTGCCAATCTAAACTGACAGGGGTCTGAAAGTGAGGAGATCGAGGATCCAGTTGAACAATGGGGTGTTGAGGCTAAGTTGTTGAAGCTTATTGATCAGCTTTGAGGGGATAATAGTAGTCAATAAAGAGCATCCTGATGTATGCATCTTTGCTGTGCAGACATTCCGGGGTTGAGTAAAGAGTACCAGTGAGATGGCATCTGTTGTTCTGGTAGGCCATTTGGAGTGGATACAAAATCATATCTCAAGAGTTGATATGTTTCATCATTAACTTCTCCAAACATTTCATCACTGTGGCTGTAAGTGCTATTGAACATAGTCACTGGGCAGACTAACACATTTGTCTAGGGCACCAGTATAATTGAAGCCTGTACTTCATCTGCTGAGGAGAGAAGCTAGAGATCTCAGTAAACTCTCTAGCCAGTTGATCACCGCAGGCCTCCAGCTGATATATTAGAATGAGGCATTTATTATCTCTCCGTAGATGATGCCACATATGGCGAGAATATCCAGCATTTCCTGTTTAACCCTTGACCACTCTGCCAAAGGGATCTATCTCTCTCTACCTATTCTAACCACTGTGTATGGTATGTACCATTTTAAATGAAGAACCAGATGTCTCTTTATCTTCACTGCTCCCAGGAGAGCATCCTCTGCATCTCCAGTCAATTTAAAGCCACCCATCCCTGAGATCATTTTGGGAAATCCCTTCTATACAATGTCTAAAGCTGTTGCATCTTTCTGAAAGTGCGGAACTCACACGTAGGATAGTGTCAGTTGAACCAATGTCTTATAAGACCTGATTATAATTTCCTTACCCTTAACGCTGTGCCTTTATGTATAACTCTACAGGTCCTAAATGCTTTTCAAATCAGTTTTTCCATCTTCCAGTAAATTATAATGATATCCTCCAATCCATTCCCTACCATTTTTTGTAATTATTTGTAAGGGGTTTCTTCTTTTATGTTACTGCTAAGGCTAATAAAAATGGCTTCTTTGTTATGTTAGAATAAAATGGCTTCTTTGTTATGTTCACTGCTGAGAAAGTGCTTCTCTCTCGCAGCTTGTTTGGGTTATAATTACCGATAAAAAAATTGTATTAATTTGCTAACCAATTGGGATAGATGTTATTCTTTCTTGTGTGTCTGTTTATAGGTTTTCAGGGCGCAGGCCTGGGCAAGGTTGTATGGAAGACCGGCAGTTACCCATGCTGCAAGTCTCCCCTCTCCACGCCATCGATGCTGTCCAAGGGAAGGGCATTAGGACCCATACAGCTTGGCACGGGTGTCGTCGCAGAGCAATATGTGATTAAGTGCCTTGCTCAAGGACACAACACACAGCTGAGGCTCGAACTAGCGACCTTCAGATCACTAAACAGATGCCTTAACCACTTGGCCACGTGCCAACACTGTGTGTCTGTAAGCTATTGTTTTCTGTGGGCTTTGGGGCAAAAGGCGCAATGGGGATAGAGAGAGGAGACACGATGCCGTAGGCTGGGCAGCGGGACGGACCCCGAGCGGGAGTCCGTGGCCCAGGGTCTTCGGTGAGGAGAGGAGACAAAGACAGACTCGTGTGGAGTGTCTGGTCGACCACCGTGGATGGTCCCAGGCGGCGGGTCGAGGAGGTCGGAGGGGGATCGAATAGCGGAAAGAAGACTCCATAAATTGAGCTCCAACTGTTGTGCATGAGGTGTTTGAACTTTCATAAGATTGGCACCTTTTACTTTCCTTTTATATTTTATCTCTATTAATTACATAGTTCCAGTAAGATCTATAAATTGTCATCATTTAATTGCATATGGTGTATTGTCTGTTATTTAGCAGGGTGGGGTACATCACACAGCATCCACACGAACTTGCTTACCCAGTTTGGAGGGGCCGAAGGCTGCTCCCCCAGACGAAAGTGAGCTGAGTGAGCCTGAGGCTTACCAGGGGGTTACATTTGGGGGCTTTGTCCGTGGATTTGATTCAGTAGGAAACTGTGTGATCACCCTCTTTAAATTATGCATGCTGCGGGGACGGAAAGTTGGTGTGCCTCTGTGGGATTGCTGGTTATTACTGCAGGCACGTTGGGTGGAGTGTTTGTTGGTACCCTGGCGGTCTTTGTTCGAGTTTAGACTAGCGCTGGCAAGTTGGTGGTGGGACTGCCAGTGTCTATTTGTGCCCCAGGTGAGGTGGGGCCATGGGCGGTCCATACTGTTAGGAGAGAGAGGAAAGAGTGGTCTGATTCGGAGGTAGTGTCTGAGAATAAATGTTCCAGCTATGGAAGGCTCCGCCTGGTTTTTGGGATATTGTCCACCCCTAAAGGGGCGGAGGCGTGTGAGACGTGGGTGGAGCGGATCTCTCAGTTGTTAGATGAGTGGCAGTGCTCGGTTGAGGGAGAGCGACAGGGATTGGTTGCAAGTTTGAGTAGGCGGGCTGTTGACGGTGTTAGAGCTGTCAGGTTCACTTACCCCCTAGTGACAGCTCCCAGTTATCTGAAAACGGGGGAAAATGCGTTTGGTTCGACAGGAAGTAAAATGCAGCACCTGGGGGGGCTTTCCATACCTGAGTCAGGAGATTGGAGAAAAGCTTTCAGGGTATCTTCTCTGGCTAGGAGGGCAGATAAATAGCTTGCGGTGCCAGCGTGATCATTTCAGGGGATCAGCCCCTCCCTAAGTTGGTCAGCTGATTAGAGAGGTGTTGGGAAATTTAGTGGAGGCCCAGTGGGGGAATGGCTTGGGACCTCTGGGGGAGCACGTTCCCAGCAATGTACCAAGGAACTTCCGAAAGGAAAAGACCCTATTCCTGAATGCTTAGAGGGACCACACCCCCGTGTGTCATTACGGATAGATGGAAGCTATGCTAAAGCCATCCTCGACACCGGGGCACAGGTCAAGTTGTTGTACAGTTCGTTTTACAACCAGTTTCTGAAGCATTTACCCTTGACAACATTAAGGGCACCGGAGATTTGGGGTACTAGTGCCAGTGATTATCCAGAAGCTGATTATTGGTCAGTGAAACTGGAGTTCATGGGGGCATTGTCTGTGCACCCAGTGTTTCGAGCTGCTTGTGAGGACGTGTGTAGTAGCATTGGGTTGGTACCGAATTTAAACGAGAGCTGATTGTGGTATGGTTTGGAGGAAGTATCTGAGGGTGAGACACTCTTAGCAGACGCTCCGAAATACCACAAGGGAGGGAAGTTGACTGCTGAAGACACCTCGGTGAGAGAGAGGTCGTGGCGACTGGACCCTGTAGCCGTGGAAGACGAAGGCAGCGTGTGTGTGGACTATAGGACTCTGAACAGGTGCACTGTCATTGACCAGAATACGGTCGATTGTTTTCGCGGGCTTTGAGGCAGAAGGCCCGACAGGGACAGAGAGAGGAGACGCGATGCTGTAAGCTGGGCAGCGGGATGGACCCCGAGCCGGAGTCCGAGGCCCAGGGTCTTTGGCGAGGAGAGGAGGCGAAGACAGACTCGTGTGGAGCATCTGGTCGACCACCGTGGTTGGTTCCAGGCGGTGGGTCGAGGGGGTCGGAGGGGATCGAATGGTGGAAAGAAGACTCCGTTAATTGAGCTCCAATGGTTGTGAATGAAGTGGTTGAACTTTGATAAGTTTAGCGCCTTTTACTTTCCTTTTATATTTTATCTCTATTAATTACATAGTTCCAGTAAAATCTATAAAGTGTAATCATTTAATCGCATATGGTGTATTGTCTGTTATTTGGCGGGGTGGGGTACATCACACAGCATCCACACAAACTTGATTACCCTGTTTGGCGGGTCCGAAGGCTGCTCCCCCCAGATGAAAGCGAGCTGAGCGAGCCTGAGGCTTACCAGGGGGCTACATATGTTTCCTAAATCTATTCTCTTACTTTGGTAGACAGAGTAACATCCCATTTCTATGCTCACTCAGACAATTTGCACTTGACATCATTACTGACCTCACAAATCAACACAGAAAGCATCCATCTTCAGCTAATTCACTAATCAGCTTCCTCTGTCATTAGTCAACATGGAGCATGTTTTCTGATGATTGCACAATGTTCAATTCTATTTTGCAACTACTGTATTCAGCAAGATGAACACGCTCAGATCTGCACACAGCAAGATCTACACATCATTTTGACATGGCCTGAGAATTAGCAACAAAAGACTGTCATGCAATGACTATGTCCCTTAAGAGAGAATTTAAACACCCACCCTTGACATTTAAGGGTATTATCATCACAAAGCTACATGCAGTAGGTCAGAGGCTGGAGGCTGGAGACTGGCTACCTTGAATCAAATGACTCACTTCCTGACAACCCAGATCACTTTTGTCATCTACAAGGCACAAGTGTGGAGTGTGGCCAAATACTCTGCTATTGCTGAATGCAGCAAGAATAACGATTGATAGCCCATCAACCACCATCCATTCCCTCCATTATTGACAGAAAGCAACAGCAAATGTGTACTTACTCACAAGTTGCACTGCAGTTCCTCACCAAGGCTACCCTGAGGTACCTTCCAAATTTATTACCCCCAGCACAAAGGAGAAGGAGAGCAGAGACACAGAAATGTCACCCCTGCAGTTCATCCTTCAAGTCACGCACTATCACACAAAGTTCAAAGAAGGTGTGCAGGGCAAGTGTGTTTTTTTCACACAAAGAGTGGTAGGTACCTGAAATGCATTACCAAGGTTGGTGGTGGAGCAGATACAATAGAAACATTTAACAAGCTCAGAGATAGGCTCATGAGTTGACAATCCATGTCAGGGCTGTGTGAAAAGAGTTACCTTTTAATAAGGAGGCTGATTGAAATTTCAAAGGCAGAGTTTTGCTGCAGTTTCTGCAGGTGATTAATTCAAGTGCAAGTGGAGTGGCCATTCTTTGCTCAGCCATTTACTTGTCTAGAGTGGCTTTGCCTCACCAGGTTTGGGTGAGATACATTGTCTTGTAAATCACTCTCTCTCTCTCTGTCCCTATTTATTTATTCCTCATGTTAGGGCATGACTGAGAATGGCTCCAAGGGCAGTGTTCTGTACTGTGTGTGGGATGTGGGAAGTCTGGGAGATGTCCAGTCTCCCAGATAAACACATCTGCATCAGGTGCATCAAGTTGTAGCTCCTGAGAGAACGTGTTAAGGTACTGGAGCTGCAGCTCGATGACCTTCGACTCATATGGGTGAATGAGGAGGTGACAGACAGAAGTTACAAGAAGGTAGTTACCCCAAGGTTGCAGGAGACAGGTAACTGGGTAGCCATCAGCAGAAGGAGAGGAAATGTGCAGCCAGTGCAGAGTACACCTGTGGCCATTCCCTGCAATAACAATTATATAATTTCATATACTAGTGAGGGGGCCAGCTACCGGGGGGGGGGGGAGCCACGGGGACCGGGTCTCTGGCATTGAGTCTGGTGCTGTGGCTCAGATGATCAGAGAGATGAAGAGGACTGCAGTGGTGATAGGAGATTCCCTAGTCAGAGGACCAGAGATGAGATTTTGTTGGTGAGATAGAGACATCTGGATGATATGTTGCCTCCCAGGTGCCAGGATCAGGGATGTCTTGGATCGGGTCTATGGCATTCTCAAGGGGAAGGGTGAGCAGCCTGAAGTCTTGGTACATATTGGAATGAACGGCAAAGGTAGACAAGGTGAAGAAGTTCTGAAGAAGGATTTTAGGGAGCTAGGTAGAAAGCTGAGAAACAAGACCTCCAGAGTAGTAATCTCCAGATTGCTGCCTGTGCTACGTGCCAGTCAGGGCAGGAATAGGATGATTTGGTAGATGAATGCGTGGCTGAGGAACTGGTGCAGGGGGCAGGGGTTCAGATTTATGAATCATTGGGACCTCTTCTCAGGAAGATATGACCTGTAAAACAGAGATGGGTTACACCTGAACCAAAGGGGGTCCAATATCCTTGCGGGCAGGTTGTCAGGAGTTGTTCAGGTGGGTTTAAACAAATTTGACAGTGGGGTGGGAACTGGAGTGATAGTGCTGAAAATGAGGGGGTTGGTTTACAAATGGAGGCAGCGTGTAGTGAAACTCCTGGCAAGGAGATGCTGTTGATGGGGCAAAATTACAGTCAACAGGATGAGTTGCAATGTAAAAGGTGACAAAATTGAAAAGGGTAAATACAGGATTGAAGGTGTTATATCTGAGTGTGTACAGTATACGGAATAAGGTAGATGAACTTGTAGCACAGTTGCAGATTGACAGGTATGATGTGTAGGCATCACCGAGCCATGGCTGAAAGAATATTATAGCTGGGAGCTGAATGTCCAAGGAGACACATTGTATTGAAAGGACAGACAGGAAGGCAGAGGGGGCAGCGTTGTTCAGTTGGTTAAAACTGAAATCAAATCTTTAGAAAGAGGTGGCATAGGATCAGAAGGTGGTGAATCATTGTGAACGGAGCTAGGAAACTGCAAGGGGAAAAAGACCCTGATGGGAGTTTCATACAGACCCCCAAACAGTGGTAAGAATGTGGCCTACAAATTACAATGGGAGATAGAAAATGCTTGCCAAAAGAGCAATGTCATGGGGGATTCAACAAGCAGATAAATTGGGAAAATCAGCTCGGTGCTGGATTCCAAGAGGGGGAATTTCTAGAATGCCTATGAGATGGCTTTTTAGAGTAGCTTGTGGTTGAACCCAGTAGGGGATCTATTATTCTGCATTGGGTGTTGTACGATGAACCAGAATTGATTAGAGAGTTTAAGGTAAAAGAAACCTGAGGGGGAAGTGATCATAATATGATCGAATTCACCCTGAAATTTGAAAAGGAGAAGCTAAAGTCAGATGTATTAGTATTAAAGTGGAGTATTGGGGTGGAGCTTAGGAGGATGATAGCGCCTAACTCCTCTGCTTGCATCTTCAGAAACATCTCTATTTCTATCTTTAATGTATCTTTTTTTCTTTTAAGGGTTCTTTTGAAGACCCTGACCTGGAGTTACACTTTGACTTCAGTGCTTTGCGGAAATGGGACTTTCACGATCGGCTGCTTTTCGATATGCCAGGGTCGCGGCCTGGAAGACTAGCGGGCCTCCAGGGTGCTGGATTTTCATGGCTCTGGAGGCGGGCAGATTCAGGGCTGGTGCCGCCGTCTGTTGTGTTGTGGGAGTACATGTAAGATCGAAAGCAGTGAGCTGGCTGTCGGCTGCGTGCCCAGAGACCCGAGTTCTTTGAGTACAGAGCTTGGAAAAAACAACACAACAGACTTTTAACACCATAAATCAGCGAGGTGCATTGTTATGTCTTCCCTCTCGCTGTGAAATGGAGACATCTCTTTTTTCCCTTGTAAGGGAGAGAGAGAGCCTGAGGTATGTTGAATACCGGGTGAACGAGTACTCTTTGGGGTACTGCAAGTCTGTATCTTTATTGATGCTTTGGTGCACGCTTGAGTGCTCATTGGGGGGTTCTGATGCTTCTTTTGTTGGTGGGGGGGATTGTTGCTTTGTTGCTGCTTAAGCGTGGTGGGGGAGCTGGGAGAGCATTGGGGTTCTAACATTTGTGACGAGAATACACATAAAATTAAGATGTTTGCTGGCCTGGGTTAGCATCAGTGACATCAGCAAGTGGTCTGCCACCTGCCCTCAGGGGAAGGAGAGATAAGGAACAATGGAGCAGCGTCTGGAGATGTGTAATGAAGGGATGGGGGAGAGAGAGCTGTCTGGAGCGGCTCCCCCTTTGAACCTTGAACTGTTTGAAGTGATGGACAGGCGATACCCCAGCAGGGGGATAAAAAGGGACCGGTTCGCTAAGACAGGACACACACGCCACCCGAGGTAACGAGACCCTGGAAGCGGTGCGCTTCTCACGAGTCGGTGAGAAGTACCAGACAACAGCCAGGGTGGAAAGGTACGATCAGCGGGAACCCGGTGTGTGTCCGCCCTTGCCTGGGTGCCGGGTTCACTGCAGAGGATCGACCGCATCTGGAGGAGGGGTCACAGTCGGTGACCTCAGGTGACATCACCAAGGACCCGCCCAAAAGTTGCTTGTGAGCAATCTCGCCGGTCTGTGAGTGAAGCCGTTCTGAATGATCAGTTGTTCCTGTTCTATCTCTCTCTTCCCCCACGTTGTCCATCGCCATGGCAACGATTACTGCGAACTGAACTACTAACTGGACTGAACTTTGAGTCACTTTGAAATTTGGTCATTTACCCCTAGACAACGATAGAGTTTGATTGATGCTGTTATCTTAATTCTGTGCACATGTGTGTTTATCATCGCTGAACTGTTGCATTTATTATCCTTTCGATTACTGTGTTGCTTGTTTCTTTAATAAAACTTTCTTAGTTCTAGTACTCCAGACTCCAACTGAGTGATCCATTTCTGCTGGTTTGGCAACCCAGTTACAGGGTACGTAACACATTTAACTGTCATTCATTCTTTGGGGCTCTCCTCTGTTTTTGTGGATGTTTGTGAAGAAGAAGAATTTCAGGATGTATATTATATACATTTCTCTGACATTAAATTGGCCTATTGAGTAAAGGGAATTACAGAGTTGGCCAGAATTGACTGGGAAAGAACACTGGCAGGGCTAACAGCAGAGCAGCAATGGCTGGAATTACTGAAAGCAATTCGGAAGGTACAGGATCTAACATTCCAAAGATGAAGTATTCTAAAGGCAAGTATTCGCGGCTAACAAGAGAAAAGCCATCATGAAAGCAAAAGAGAAGCCATGTAATAGATCAAAAATCAGTGGGGAATTAGAGGATTGGGAAGCCTTCAAAAACCAACAGAAGGCAACTAAAAAATTGTTAAGGTAAAGATAGAATATGAAAGTAATCTAGTGAATAATATTAAAGAAGATACCAAAAGTTTCTTCACATACATGAAGTGTAAAAGAGAGGTGAGAGTGGATATCGGGCCACTGGAAAACAATGCTGGAGAGGTAGTAATGAGGGGCAATGAAATGGCAGATGAACTTAGTAAGTATTTTGCGTCAGTCTTCACTGTGGAAGATTCTAGCAATATGCTGGAAGTTCCAGGTGTCAGGGGTCATGAAGTGTATGAAGTTACCATTACAAGGGAGAAGGTTTCATGGGAAACTGAAAGGTTTGAATGTAGATAAGTCACATGGACCAGATGGTGTACACCCCAGAGTTCTGAAAGAGGTGGCTGACGAGATTGTGCAGGCATTAGTAATGATCTTTCAAGATTCACTAGATTCTGGAATGGTTCCAAGACTAGAAAATTGAAACATCTCTCCAATCTTCAAAAAAGGGAGAGAAACAGATAAAAGGAAATATAGGACAGTTAGTCTGAACTCAGTGGTTGGGAAGATGTTGGAGTCGATTGTTAACGATGTGGTTTCGGGGCGTTTGGAGGCACATGATAAGATAGGCCGTAGTCAACATGGCTTCTTCAAGGGAAAATCTTGCCTCACAAATTTATTGGAATCTTTTTTTTTGTAATTTATTTTTTCTTGAAGTTCATCATCAAACAAAACTTTCCATAAGATGTATTTCAGATGCCGTACATATATATCATATAGTCATATTTGTCACAAATCTGCACATAATACTTATCTGAGGTATACACTTACAGAAAGGAGAGGAGAGAAAGAACAATCAAAAGAAGAAAACTATGTACAAAGTAGGGAGTGATCTTGAAGAAATATCAAGCGTGATAGACAATGGAGAATCGGTTGATGTTGTGTATTTGGATTTTCAGAAGGTCTTTGACAAGGTGCCACACATGAGACTGCTTAAAAAGCTACAAGCCCGTGGTATTACAGGGAAGATTCTAGCATGGATAAAGCAGTGGCTGATTGGCAAGAGGCAAACAGTGGGAATAAAGTGAGTCTTTTCAAGGCATTTCACAAGGTTGCACATGGTAGGCTTATTCAGAAAGTCAGTAGGCATGGGATCCAGGGAAGTTTGGCCAGGTGGATTCAGAATTGGCTTGCCCACAGAAGGCAGAGGGTCTTGGTGGAGGGAGTACATTGATTGGAGGGTTGTGACTAGTAGTGTCCCACAGGATCTGTTCTGGGACCTCTACTTTTTGTGATTTTTATTAACGACCTGGATATGGGTGTAGAAGGGTGGGTTGGCAAGTTTGCAGATGACACAAAGGTTGGTGGTGTTGTAGATAGTGTAGAGGATTGTCGAAGATTGCAGATAGACATTGATTGGATGCAGAAGTGGGCTGAGAAGTGGCAGATAGAGTTCAACCCGGAGAAGTGTGAGGTGGTACACTTTGGAAGGACAAACTCCGAGGCAGAGTACAAAGTAAATGGCAGGATACTTGGTAGTGTGGAAGAGCAGTGGGATCTGGGGGGTACATGTCCACAGATCCCTGAAAGTTGCCTCACAGGTAGATAGGATAGTTAAGAAAGCTTATGGGGTGTTAGCTTTCATAAGTCGAGGGAGAGAGTTTAAGAGTCGTGTGGTAATAATGCAGCTCTATAAAATTCTGGTTAGGCCACACTTGGAGTACTGTGTCCATTTCTGGTCACCTCACTATAGGAAGGATGTAGAAGCATTGGAAAGGGTACAGAGGAGATTTACCAGGATGCTGCCTGGTTTAGAGAGTATGGATTATGATCAGAGATTAAGGGACCCAGGGCTTTACTCTTTGGACAGAAGGAGGATGAGAGGAGACATGATAGAGGTATACAAGATAATAAGAGGAATAGATAGAGTGGATAGCCAGCGCCTCTTCCTCAGGGCACCACTGCTCAATATAAGAGGGTATGGCTTTAAGGTAAGGGGTGGGAAGTTCAAGGGGGATATTAGAGGATGGTTTTTAACTCAGAGAGTGGTTGGTGCGTGGAATGCACTGCCTGAGTCAGTGGTGGAGGCAGATACACTAGTGAAGTTTAAGAGATTACTAGACAGGTATATGGAGAAAATTAAGGTGGGTGGTTATATGGGAGGCAGGGTTTGAGGGTCAGCACAACATTGTGGGCCGAAAGGCCTGTAATGTGCTGTACTATTCTATGTTCTATGTTCTATATTCTATGTTCTGGTTGGCTGCCAGTGACTACTGGTGTACCACAGGGATCTGTGTTGGGACTGCTTCTTTTTACATTATATGTTAATGATTTGCATAATGGAATTAATGGCTTTTTTACAAAGTTTACAAACACTATAAAGATAGGTGGAAGGGGAGGGAGCATTGTGGAAGTAGAGAGACTACCAAAGGACTTAAGCAAATTAAGGGAATGGGCAAGGAAATGCAGATAGAATACAATGTCGGGAAGTTTATGGTCAAGCACTTTGGTAGAAGCAATGAAAGGGTTAACTATTTTCTAAATAGAGAAACAACACAAAAAACACTTAGGCACAAAGGGATTCCCCTAAAGATTAATTTGCAGTTTGAATCTGTGGTGAGGAAGGCAAATGCAATGTTAGCATTCATTTCAAGAGGACTTGAATATAAAAGCAAGGATGTAATATTAAGAGGTTATAAAGCACTAGCAAGGCTTCAAGTGGAGTATTGTGAGCAGTCTCGGGCTTCTTATCTTAAAAAGGATGTGCTAAAATTGGAGTGGTTTCTAAGGAGATTTATGAAAATTATTCCAGATTTGAATGGCTTCTCATATGAAGAGCATTTGATAGCTCTGGGCCGGTATCACTGGAATTCAGAATAATGAGGGGTGACCTAATTGAAACCTATCAAATGCTGAAAGGCATTGATAGAGTGGATGTGGAGAGGATATTTCCTATGGTGGAACAGTCTAGGACCAGAGGACACAGCTGCAGAATAGAGAGGTGTCCTTTTAAAACGTAGATGAGGAGGAATTTTATTCACCAGAGAATGGTGAATCTATGGAGTCAGTTGCCACAGGCACCTGTGGAGGCCAAATCTACATGTATATTTAGGCAGAGGTTGTCAGATTCTTGATTGGTCAGGGCATGAAGGGATACGGGCAGAAAGCAGGAGATTGGGGTACAACAGACTCAATGGGCCAAATGGCTTAATTCTGCTCCTGTGTCTTATGGTCTTAAGGTCTTATGAATAGTCAAGGAATGGAGGAATATCGGCCATCTGCAGCTGTAATAGATTGATGTAATTAGGCATTAGCTTGGCATAACTTCATAGTCTCTCTGCTGTGCTATGTCCTGTCTTCCATGTTCTATCATCATTTGAAAGTATGGCTTTGTTCGTTCAATCACACTGATGCTAAACCATGGAGCTCCCTACCCAACAGCACCGTGAGAAATCTTCACCAGGATTGAAGAGATTCCAGAAGGTAATATGGGTGGAGGTACGGGAAATGTACAATATCTGAAAGGAATAGTTCTTGTCTGTATTTACTGTGAAGAAGGACATGGAAGTATGTGAATTCAGAGGAGACAACAGTGATATCCTAGAGCACATCAAGATCCCGAAGAAAGAGGTGTTAGAGAACTTGAAACACATACAGAAAATGTGCATAAATCCCAGCACCTGACCAACTGTATCCTAGGATGTTATGGGAAGCAAGAAAGGAGAGTATTGGGGCACTGAAAGAGACTTCTTCAGCCATGGGTGAGGTATCTAAGAACTGGAGGATACCCTATGTTGTCCCTTTGAGAAGGACAGCAGGGACAAGCCGAACATCAATGGTGAGAAAGAGATTCTGACAGACAGAAAAGACAAGAGCTGGTTAGGGCTTTGTGTGCAGGAAATTGTCTCTCACAGATTTGAGATTTTTGAAAGAATGACAAAGAAGATCAGTGATGGCCAGGCAGTAAGTTACCCAGGCCTTTGAGAAGCTTCTGCATGGTAGGCTAGATTAGATAGCTTGGTGGAAGGAGTCCAGAGAGTGGTAGTGGAGATTTGTTTTTCAGACTGGAAGCCTGTTACCTGTGATGTGTCAGGGTGAAAGGTGCTGGATTCCCCGTTGTTTGTCAGATATACTAATGATTTAAACCAGAAGACATTGGAGCAGAATTAGGCCATTTGGCCCATCAAGTCTGCTCTGTCACTCAATCATGGCTGATCTATTTTTTAACCCTCCTCAGCCCCACTCCCCAGACTTTTCCTTGTAACCTTTGATGTCATGTCCAATTCTGAACTGATCAAGCTCAGCCTTAAATACACCCAAAGACTTAGCCTCCAAACCTGCCTGTGGTAACAAATTCCACAAATTCACCACCTTCTGGCTAAAGAAATTTCTCCACACCTCTGCCTTAAATGGACACCCCTCTATCCTGAGGCTGTGCCCTCTTGTCCTAGACTCCCCCACCATGGGAAACATCCTTTCCACATCCACTCTGTCTAGACCTTACAACATTCAAAAGGTTTCAATAAGATCCCCCCTCATCCTTCTAAATTCCAGTGAGTACAGACCCAGAGCCATCAAACGCTCCTCATATAATAACCCTTCCATTCCCAGTCATGAACATCCTCTGGACCCTCTCCAATGCCAGCACAGTTTTCTGAGATGAGGAGCCCAACTGTTCACAATACTCAAGGTGAGGCCTCACCAGTGGTTTATAAAGCCTCAGTATCACATCCCTGCTCTTGTATTCTGGACCTCATGAAATGAATGCTAACATTGCATTTGCCTTCCTCACCACTGACTCTACCTACAAGTTAACTTTTAGGGTGTTCTGCATGAGGACTCCAAGTCCCTGTGTATATCAAATTTTTGGATTTTCTCTCCATTTAGAAAATAGTCTGCACATTTATTTCTACTACGAAATTACATGACCATGCATTTTCCAACATTGTGTTTCATTTGCCACTTCTTTGCCCATTCTCCTAATCTGTCTAATTCCTTCTGCAGCCTACCTGTTTCTCAACACTGCCTGCCCGTCCACCAATCTCAGTTTGGTTGAGATTTAGATGAGGATGTGGTTGGCACGTAGAGTAATTTTTCAGATGACATTAACGTTGGTGGTGCAGTGGACAGTAAGAAGGCTGTATAAGTTTGCAACAGGATATAGATCAATCAGGGAATGGGAAGTTAAACTGGGGATGAATCTACACAGCAAGTGATAGCATCATAGGGAGTGTTGCTGAACAGATTAGTATGTTACATGTTCACAATAAATCACTGGGGAGTGTAATGGAACAGAAAGATTTAGGAATATAAGTGAAAGGGGCCATTACAAATTTCAAAGTTCAAAGTAAGCTTTTTATCAAAGTGCATATGTGTTATCATTTACTGCCTCGAGATTTATTTTCTTACAGCAAAAAAGAAATACAATAGAATTTTATTTGAAGAGTACTTGCTTTGAACAGAGAGTAGTGGCTACCTGGAATGAGCTGCTAAAGTAAGGAACAGTAACAACATCTAAGAAGCAACTGGATAGATGTTTGAATGAGTAGAGCATGGAGGGATATGGAACTAATAGACTGTAGATAGGCATAATGGTCAGCTTTGTCACCGAGCAGTCAACAAACCTCTGCAGAGGTATTGTTGAATTTCAATAATCTGAGATTCATGTGATTATTGGATTATACTTTATATTTCCTTGTGCCAATTGGCAGGTATGTGATCTGTTTTTTTTTGTGTGTGGGTGGTTGGGGATTTTATTGCTAATTATTGCTGTTTTTCTGCAGGGGAGGGATTGGGGATTTGATGATTTTGTTGTAGTTTTTTTTCTGTGAGGGAGGGGGTGGGGGTTGGGGTTTGCAAATTTTGTTTCTTTTTTCTTTTTCTCTTTCACGCCAGGGGGAGTTGGTCTTTTGTTTCAGTAGCTCCCATGGCCTTTCTGTATTTCATGGCTACCTGGAGAAGACAAATATCGGAGTTGTACTGTAGATGCTAATGTGAAGAACTTTGACAATAAATGACCGTTTGAAGTTTTAAGCATCCTGACTGGCTGCATCATGGTCTAATATGGCAATTCAAATGTGCAGGAACATAAGAAACTGCAGAGAATTGTGGACCCTACCCAATATAAACACAAGAGATACTGCAGATGCTGGAAGTGCAGAGACACACACAAAATGCTGGAGGAATCAATATATGAGACAGCAGCTATGGAGAGAAATGAACAGTCAATGTTTCAGGCCAAGACCCTTCATCAGGATCCTGCTGAATAGTCTTAGCCAGAAACATTTACCATTTATTCCTCTATATAGACTGCCTGATGTACACAACATATCACAGACACATCATTCCCCACCATCAGTAGTGTCTACAAATGGCATTACTCAAAAGCATATCTATCAACATAGGGCTCTACAATGGACTTTATGTTTTGTTCCAATTATGCTCTTTCCTGCAAAACTTAAATACAGTTTATGCTTAATTTATATCTTTCTTGTGAATGTAGTGTCTTTAATGCTTTATGCTAAATGTGTGTGATGCTGCTGCAAGTAAAATCCTCATTGCACCTATGCACAAGACAATAAAGTTTTAAAAATATATTAACATAATTACAGAGTATTAGGGAGAGATTAGAGAAACTTAGGCTGCTTTCTCTTGGAACATAAACAAAGAACACTATTGCATAGCAGGTATATAATATCCATTTGCCATATAATTCATCTTCATAACCTCAAAGAAACAAGTTTGTAAAAATAATCTCCCATGCACAATGACATGGTGACTATAGCTAATAAGCCCACAATTTCCCATGTGAATAAATCTTACCCCTAAAAATCTGTTCCAATAATTTCATTGAAGGATGTCAGACTCATTAGCCTATAATTTCTTGCTGTGTCTCATAGAAACATAGAAACATAGACAACCTACAACACAATACAGGCCCTTCGGTCCACAATGCTGTGCTGAACATGTCCTTACCTGAGAAATGACCTAGGGTTACCCACAGCCCTCTATTTTTCGAAGCTCCATGTACCTATCCAGGAGTCTCTTAAAAGACCCTATCATATCCACCTCCACTGCCATCTCATTGACTCTTCTTAAACAGAGGAATAACAATTAGCTATTCTGCAGTCCTCTGGGACCTCACCTGTGGCTAAGAAGATACAACGATCTCTGTCAAGGCCTCACCAATCTACTGCATTGCCTCTCTCAATAACCTAAGATAAAACACATTAAGCTCCAGTGACCCATTCACTTTAAGGCTCTTCAAGACATCCAACATGTGTTTTTTCGAGATATCAATATGCCTCAGGATAGCAGCAGACCTCTCTCTGATCTCACTATCCTCCATGTCCCTATCCTTGGTGGATAATATTTTCAAAGTATATTGCCTACTTCCTCTGACTTCAGGCATAAATTGCCTCTTTTCTCCTTGAGTGGTTCAATCCTCTCCCTAATCACCTTTTTGATTTTAATATGTTTAAAATGCCTTAGGATTCTCTAATTGTACTTGCCGAAGATATTTCATGAGCTCTTTTAGCCCTCCTGATTCCCCGTTTAAATTTCTCCTGCTTCATTAAAATTCCCTAAAAACTTGTCTAATTTTGTCTTCCTAAAACTTACATATGTTTTCTTTTTGACTAAGTTGACAGCATCCTAGGTTCTCATCATTGTCCTTTCTCCTTACTGGAACATGCCATTCCTGAGCTCTGATCAGCTGGTCTTTAAATGAATCCCAAATGGATCTACCAATAATGGCTAGTCTCAATCACTCTCCCCAACTCCTGCTTAACACTACTGTAATTAACCTTTCCCAAACGTAGCACCTTCCCTCAGGTATACTATTCTCTTTATCCATGACTATCTCAACAGTTAGAGAGTTATGATTATTGTTCCTAAAAATGTTCTCCCACTGAAAGTATATAAAATTATGAGAGGTATAGGTAGGGTAGATGAATCCTTTCTGCTAAAATTATGAGAGGTATAGGCAGGGTAGATGGTAGACGGTAGAAGTATTGGATAGCATATATTTAAGGCAAAAGGGGGAGTGTTTAAAGGAGTTTTATGAGGTATCTTTTTTTAACACCAAGAGTGGTAGGTGCCTGGAACACACTGTTAGGGGATGTGGTAGAAACAGCTATAATAGCAATATTAAAGAAGTATTTAGATAGGCATATCTCCAGGCAGAGAACAGAGGTATATAGACCATTGCAGGCAGATACACACCATGGTTGGCACAGACACGATAGGCTATAGGGCCTGTTCTTACAATTTACTGTTCCATATTACAAGGCTAGCTTGCCAGGGATGCCCAGATCTTGAAATATTAAATAGAAAGAATGGGGTCTGTGTGCGTCAGTGTGTTGCTAAAACTGCATCTACTACAGCATTAATTGACAACTCTCTAGACTTATATTATGAAAGTTCAGCATCTATATTGTAACCCAATTATGTTGCAACAGTTCAAATATGCACTTATGCTGCTGCATACAAAACACTTGTTTTGAAAAGGCACTCCACATTTCACACATTATCTTGAAAACAGATCCATTATATTTTTTACAATGGAAGAATATTCTTCCAACATTTCTCTTAGACTGTTCAATACAAAACGTCAGAAACAAACTGCTATTTCATTATTTTGCATTAGCTATGCACATTCTCTACAGTACATCAATGTTGCAGTCATATATGAAAACAGACTTGTGGATATTGGACAGCTTTTTCTTCATGAATTCCTGATTATTACGGTTGTACATTAGATGCCTGCATTGTAAATTGTGAGTATGCTTCCTTAATTTAGAAGTAAACATCCTTTCAAAATCTTAATTTTCCTTTGATGAAAATGCAAGAAAATCCTTGTTTTGGCCATGGTATATCTAAAGGATGTGAGAAATTGCGATTTTAAAAATGAAATTCTTATTTCTAATTAATTGGGCTGTCACAGAGTTGTTGAAACAGGCTTTTCAGTACCCCTCCCACCATATCCAAGATGAACTTTGTGCTTTATGTATCAGCATGGGGACTATATCCTGCTAATCATTACAGGTCGACCTTCACTAATCCAGAACCATTGGGACCTGAGGAGCGCCGGATTAGTGAAAATGCCGAATTACAGAAGGATCACATTAAGCATAATCAGTGCCGGATTATCGAAGGAACCAGATTACAGGTAGTCGGATTAGTGAAGGTTGACCTGTACTTGTTTAAGTGCGATTATACCTGATCTGACCACGTCTTCTGGCAGCACATTCCAGATATTACTCTCCACGTAAAAAAAAATCCAATCCCTTTAAACTTCCTTCCTCTTCCATTAAAACTATGACATCTTGTTTCTGATATCCCTACCATGAGATTTAGACTATAATGCCTTGTTAAAGTATTTGGCCTCCAACACTTTGTTTACATAAACAAGTATTACAAACAGGGATTTTGATCAATTTAACTGAATTTTTCTTTTGGTGAATCACATGGTCCTTTGTTTTTGCAGTAGAGCCCCCAAAACAGGGAAATTTGTAAAGCGTGAGAAACTAAAAATTCAAAACCTGAAATGTCAGCAGCTCAAAAGTACTCACCCCCCTTCACACAGCACTTAGTTGAACCATCTCTCACAGCAGTTACAGACATTTGTCTTTTTGAATAAAAATCTGATATTTTTGCACAAAGTGACAGAGCAAAACTTGCCCATTTCTTCTTACAAAACTGTGCCAGGTTAGTTGAGGAGTGGTGGTGGACAGCAATCTTGAGAACTTGCCAGAGATGTTTGATTGGGTTAAGGTCAGGACTCTGACTGGGCCACTCAAGGACATCAATTTTCTTTATTTGAAGTCACTTCATGCTTGCCATGGCAGTGTGAGTTGGATTGTTGCCCTGCTGAAAGACAAACTTCCTCCTCAGTTTAAGCTTTCTGGCGGAGGCTAGCAAGTCTTTATCTCTCTGTGTTTAGCAGCATTCATCTTCCCATCAATCCCGACCAGATTTCCAGACCATGCTGCTGAAGAGCATCCCCATAGCATGATGTACTGTACTCCACTGTACTTTACAGTAGGGATGGTGTTACCTGGCTGATACATAATTTTAGATTTATGCCATATGTACTGCTTAGTGTGAACCCAAGAAGTTCCATTTTTGTCTCAAATGACCACAAGTGCTTTTTCCACACCTTTACAGTATCTAAGTGACGCTTTGCTAAGTTTTTATGGAAAGAATATGCTTTTTTGTCAGTGCATCTTCCTTGCCACTTTTCCACAAATATCCTTTTTGTACAAGGATTTAGAGATTATGGAACCGTGAACTTTGTCTCCAGTTGCAGCCATTGACTTCTGCAGCTCAATCAGAGTGACTGTTGGCATCACAGTAGCTTCTCTTATAAGTGCCATTGTTCTCTGTGACTAAGTTTACCGGGGCTGCCTGACCTTATCGGTGTGGTTGTGGTTTCATATTTTTCCCACTACACTGAGTTTCAAGGTGTGTTTAGTGTCTTTGAAGTAGTCTTGTACCCTTCCCAGATTTGTGCTTTTCTGTTATCATTCCCCTGACTTGTCTTGAATGTTCCTTTGACTTCATTTTGATTTGGTCTGTTGACAATCTACCATACTGTTAGGCCTTACAGAAGGAGGGGTACTTATTCTTATGAATTCACTGAAAACAGGTGACCTTCCAATTTTCTACATCAACATCTTGGATGAGTTGGTAGGGTAATACATATATTGCACCTGAAAGTTATCATATTATTTAGAAAGGGGATGAATACTTTTTCAGCCTCACAATATTGATTCTTAATTTTTAGTAAATTGTTACCAGCTTTTGGAATTTTTCTTTAGATTGAACACGATCTATGCTATCAATGACAATCTTACTTACTCCTGTCACTGAGCTGCCTTCATTCCAGGAGAAAGAAGTTCAGATTATCCCATCTCTCTTCATAACTAAGGTTCTCCAATTCAGTCAACATCCTGTTGAATCTTTTCTGCAACCACACCCTGCCTACACAATAGGCCAATGAGGCCTGAGCAGTGTTACATTATATCATTCCTCCTCTTAACTTCTGTGCATCTTCCTATGAAGGCAAACATGCCCTATCCCTTCTTTATCACCCTATCAACCTTTGTCAATGCTTTCCAGAATTTTTGGCCATGAACTGCCTGGTCATTGACATTCCCCTGTGCCTCACCATTTACTGCACATGTCCTAGCCATATTTAACGTAACAAGTTACATCACCTCACACTAGCTGGATTTAATTCCACCTGTCAATGCTCCTCAGAGCTTTGCATCTAATCTCCGCCCCTCTGTAGCCCCAGGCAATTTTACATTCTGCACCCACTCTACTGGGTACCTCCTGTACCTAATAAAGTGGCCACTGGAAGTAATTTAATTTAGAGATACAGCGCAGTAACAGGCCCATTTCAGTCAAATTACACCCATTAACCTGCTAACCCATACTTTTTTGGAATGTGGGAGGAAATCATACGACCCAGTGTCGACACATGCACTGACAGGCAGAATGTAAAAACTCCTGAAGAGAGTGGTGGAATCGAAGCCACGAACACGAGGAATTCTGCAGATGCTGGAAATTCAAGCAACACACATCAAAGTTGCTGGTGAACGCAGCAGGCCAGGCAGCATCTTTAGGAAGAGGTGCAGTCAACGTTTCGGGCCAAGACTCTTCGTCAGGACCTGACCCTTCGTTAGTCCTGACGAAGGGTCTCGGCCTGAAACGTCGACTGTACCTCTTCCTAGAGATGCTGCCTGGCCTGCTGCGTTCACCAGCAACTTTGATGTGTGAATCGAAGCCAGGTGGCTGGAACTGGAAAAGCATTACACGAACCACGTTCCCATACCACCCATGTTTATTTTGACCTTTGAAGAATTGTCATGCTATACCTAAGCTGCCAATTCATCATAATACAGATGCATTGGTACTATTCTCTCTCCCCAAATACCACCCTGTTATGTTTTGTAACTTCAAAACATCAAACTAATTCAAAGGAAGACACAGAGTCTGAAATGCAGGTCTAACTTCATGCTTACTTTAAGCGAGGTGCACACATATCACGTGGTAGTATGATGACATATGCATTTATAAACATTATATAATAAATTATTTAAATGAATAAGAATGCAACTTTTTGCAAGCAGCTCTTTGTCCCCCACTTGAAGGCCATGCATGCAGAGTTGACTCTGGTTCTTTGTACTCAGAAAAGCCAAATGTTTGCAACTTTCCTTCAGCTCCTTGAAATCTCTTCCAGCTTAAAACCACATTGTATTTTGCAAGTAACTGTTTGAAGCTTTCTCAGATATGTTGCTTATGGAAGCTGTTGTAGTCAGACCAATGCTTTTGTCACTTTCATACTGCCCCTGGCAGTATGGTCCTTCCTTCGTCCACTATGCTTTCCAACCACAAGCAACAGGTTGGCACCAACACTTGTTTGTCTTCTGTTGGGCAATGGTTCATGGAGACAGTTGTGGCATCATTCAGTACCATTCTTAATTCACTTTCAGTTCACCCTTTGGGAGTGGGATGTGGCATAAAATATGGTTGCAAAATCTCCAAGCAGGTTGTAATTGTCTCAGCCAATCACATCCCCACAATGCTGGTCCTTCTGATTTTACTATGTACAAGCTCAAGGTGGCTTGTTAATTGTACTTCACCATTATGAATGTCATTCCCACAGGAGTTACCTTTTCTCCAGTATAAGTTATACTCAGCGCATCATTAAGCCTATCATTGAACTGATAATGCTCAATCTCTTCAATTCAGCCACATACACTGCAATAAACTCCTCTTCTTTTAGATTCTGCTCATGAAACCTAAAACGTGCATGTAACGAGAGCTGTATAACTCTGCTCCATCTACCTACGCCACAAACATATCAATCACCCCTGCTGTGGACCGCCTGGAGGTCTGAGACGCTCTCATTACATGCACGTGCAGTTCAACTCTGAGTGATAATGCAGAAAGTTTGAAGTTAATAACTCATCTCCTTCTACCTTTGGCCACAAACTTATCAATCACACCTGCTGTGGACCACTTCTACAAAGAAGGGATCCTCATGCTCCACGACCACTGGACTGAGTGTGTACATGTAGGAGGGGACTATGTTGAAAATAAATGTGCTAGTTTTTCTAAAATTGACTCCTTCTACCTTAGGCCACTAACTTATCAATCACCCCTCGTATAAAATGATAAATTATTTAAACAAACAAGAATGCTTAATCGAACACATACATATGTAAGATTACTCAAATCTTATTGAAATATTAAATGCACAACACACCTGACATGTTAAAAAGCTGAAGTGTTGTGAACTGTGATGGAAGACAAGCAGAGCGTGATTTGCTTAAGATCTCTGCTTCTCACTTCTTAACCATATTTCCAGAATTAAGTCAGTCGTGCTACTTTTACATATGCAAATATCACACATATAGACTATACAATGCTCTGCAATCAGATATGATTTCTAAAATGGTATAGCAAATTGCGTAGAACTATTTCAGAGCAAAGCAGCAGTTACACTAATATCCCAGTCAGGATTTTATCTCTGATTCAAAATTATTAAAACAATGGATCTAATCATTATCATGTTGTGCAAATTTGCTAGATTTTTCTGACATTTTCCATTTTGAACAGGATTTGTATAAGCTTGATTTGGACAAATTGTTCATTGTCCATATGAATTTCATTGGCATTTCAATCATTCTGGGAACATGCTAAATTTGTGCAAAATTGACAAATTGGTCTTTTGCAGCTTAAATGAAAAATGTGAAGCAACTCACTTCGGGGTGGGCTGGACAAGATGTACTCCAGGTTACTACAGGAAGAGATTGCTGCACCTTTGGCTGTGCTTTTTGCATCCTCACTGGCCTTAGGAGTAGCACCAGATGATTGGATGTTATTCCTCTGTTTGAAAAAGGGAGTTGGGATAACCCAGGGAATTACAGGCTTACTGCAATGGTGGGAAAATTACGAGAGAAGATTCTTAGAGACAGGATTTGTGAGCATTTGGAGAAGTAGAGTCAGATTAAGGCTAGTCAGCATAGTTTTGTAAGAAGCAGGTTATCCCTCAACTGGCTGATTGAATTCTTTGAAGATGGAGCAAAGCATTTTGATGAAGGTAGAGCAGTGGATATGATGTATATGGCATTTGATAAAGTTGTCAATAGTAGGACCATTCATAAAGTCAGGAAGCATGGGATCCAGGGGACCCCACAGTGTGGATAAAGAATTGGCTTGCCCACAAAAGGCAGAGGATGGTAATGCATAGAAGATATTCTGCTTGGAGGTCGGTAATGAGGAATGTTCCACAGAGGATCCCTGCTCAGGATGCAGAACTGGGCGAAGAGGTGGCAAATGAAGTTCAATTTGAAGACGTATGAGGTGATTCACTTCCGACAGTTGAATTTGAACGGGGTTAATGGCAGTATTCTTGGTAGGGTGGATGAACAGAGGAATGTTGGGGTCCACATCCATAGAATCTTCAAATTTGCAGCGTAAGTTGACAGGGTGCTTAAGAAGGGATATGGTGTGCTGGTTTTCATTAGACAGGGAATTTGAGATCAAGAGACCATTAGACCATGAGGTATAAGAGAAGAATTAGGCCATTTGGACCACTGCATCTGTTCGCCATTTCACCATGTGTGACCCAATTTTCCTCTTAGCCTGAATCCCCTACATTTCCCTCATATTCCTTCATGCCCTGACCACTCAAGAATCTATCAACCTCTGCCTTAAATATACATGAAGACTTGGCCTTCACAGCTGCCTGTGGCAAAGAATTCCACAGATTCACCACTCTCTGGCTAAAGGAATTCCTCTTCATCATTCTAACCAGACATCCCTCTATTCTGAAATGGTATCCACTGGTCTTAGACTCTCCCACAGTAGGGAACATCCTCTCCATATCCATTCTATCTGTGGAGTTCTTTCACTATTTGATAGGTTTCAAATGGGGACACCACTCATTGTTCTGACTTCTAATGAATACAGGCCAGGATCTTCAAATGTTCTTCATATGACAAGCCATTCAATCCTGGAATCTTTTTCAGGAAGCTTCTTTGAACCCTCTCCTATTTCAATACATCCTTTCTAAGATAAGGAGCCCAAACCTGCTCACAATGCTCCATGTGAGGCCTCACCAATGCTTTATAAAGTCTCAACATTACATCCTTGCTTTTATATTCCAGTCCCCTTGAAATGAATGCTAATATTGCATTTGCCTTCCTCACCACAGACTCAACTTGAAAGTTAACCTTTGGGGAATTCTGCACAAGACACAAGTCCATTTGTGCCTGAGTTTCTTCTTCTTTCTCTCCATTTAGAAAATAGCAACCCTTTCATTTCTTCGACCAAATTGCATGACCATACACTTCTCGACACTGTATTCCATCTGCCACTTCTTTGTCCATTCACCTAATCTGTCTAATTCCTCTGTAGCCTGTCTACTTCCTCAAAACTACCTGTCTTCCACCCCCCACCTATCTTCACATCTTCTGCAAACTTTGCAATAAGGCTATCAATTCCTTCATCTAAATCATTGACATATAATGTAAAAAGATTGGTCCCAACACAGACCTTTATGGAACACCACTAGTCACTGGGAGCCAACCAGTAAAGGCTCCCTTTATTCCCACTCATTGCCTTCTGTCAATCAGCCACTGCTTTATCCATACTAGAAACTTCCCTGTAATACCATGGGCTCATAGCTTACTAAGCAGTCTCATGTGTGGCAATTGGTTAACGGCCTTCTAAAAATCCAAGTGCACAACATCAACTGATTCTCCTTTGTCTATCCTGCTTTTTATTTCTTCAACGAATTCCAACAGATTTGTCAGGCAAGATTTTCCCATGTAGACTAGGGCTTATTTTATCATGTGCCTCCATTAACCCTGAGACCTCATTCCTAATAATCATCTGCAACATCTTCCCAACCACTGTGGTCAGACTAACTAGCCCATAGTTTCCTTTCTTCTGCCTCTCTCCGTTCTTGAAGAGTGAAGTGACATTTGCAATTTTTCAGTCTTTTGTAACCATTCCAGTATTGAGTGATTCTTGAAAGATCGCTACTAGTGCCTCCACAATCTCTTCAGCCACCTCTTTGAGAACACTATGGTGAACACCATCTGGTCCAGGTGATTTGCAGTAGCCAACTTCAGACCTTTCATTTTCCCATGATCCTTCTCTCTGGAAATGGTAACTTCACACACTTCATGCATGACCCCTGATGCCTGGAACTTCCACCATACTGATAGTGTCTTCCACAGTGAAGACTGGTACAAAATACTTATTCAGTTTGTTCAGCATTTCCTTGTTCCCCATTACTACCTTACCAGATTTGTTTTCCAGCAGTCTGATATCCACTGTCATCTCTCTTTTACACTTTATGTATCTGAAGAAGCTTTGGCTAGCTTACTTTCGTATTCCATCTTTACCTTCTCAATTACTTACTTAGTTACCCTCTGTTGGTTTTTCAAAGCGTCCCAGTCCTCTAACTTCCCACTAACCTTTTCTCCATTATATGCCCTCTCTTTGGCTTTTATGTTGGCTTTGACTTCTCTTGTTAGTCACGGTTATGTCATCTTTCCTTTCGAATACTTCTTCCTCTTTGGGATGTACATATCCTGTGCCTTCTGAATTGCTTCCAGAAACTCCAACCATTGCTGCTCTGCCGTCATCCCTGTCAGTGTTCTTTTCCAATCAATTCTGGCCAACTCCTCTCTCATGCCTCTGTAATTCCCTTTACTCCACTGTAAAACTGATACATCTGACTTTATCTTCTCCTTCTCAAATTGCAGGGTGAATTCTATCATATTATGATCGCTATCCCTTAAGGTCTGTAATCAGTTCTGGTTCTTCGTTTAACAACCAATGCAGAATAGCTGATCTCCTGGTGGGCTCAAACACAAGCTGTTCTAAAAAAGCCATCTTGTCGGCGTTCTAGAATTTCCCTCTCTGGGGATCCAGCACCAACCTGGTTTTTCCAATTTATCTGAATATTGAAGTCCTCTATGACTGTCGAAACATTGTCCTTTTAGCATGCATTTTCTATCTCCCATTGTAACTTGGAGACCACATCCTTACCACTGTTTGGAAGTCTGTATACAACTAACTGGAGCTTTTTACCCCTGCAGTTCCTTAGGTCTATCCACAATGATTCAACACCTTCTGACCCTTTGTCACCTCTTTCTAAAGATTTGATTTCATTTCTTTTACCAACAGAGCAATGTCCAGAACCATGATTCAGTGATGCCTACAACATCATACATGCCAATCTGTAACTGTGCTACAAATTCATCTACAGTACCTTATTCTATATACTGTGCACATTCAAATATAATGCCTTCAGTCCTGTATTCACCCTTTTCTATTTGTTCCACCTTTTACTTCGCAGCTCATCTTATTGACTACAATTTTGCCCTATCATCAGCCTGTCCTCATTACACCTTGCCTCTGTTTGTAAACCAGCTACTTCATCTTCAGCACTATCATCCGCCTTCCCTACTTCTTGCATTGAAATATATGCAGCTCAGGACACTAGTCACAACCCTTTGATTCCTAACTTTGTCTGGGGTCTTACCAACATCTACCTCCACAAACTCTCCATTAACTTTTCGGGCAACTTTTCGGTTTGGTTAGACCAAACATATTGTGTTCAGTTCTGGTCACCTCAGTATAGGAAGAATGTGCAAGCTTTAGAGAGGGTGTAGCAAGATTTACCAGAATACTGTCTGTACTACAGACACACCTTATGAAGATAGTTTGAGTGAGCTATGGTTTTTCCCTTTGGAACAAAGGAGGATGAGAGGTGACTTGATAGAGATGTACAAGATGATAAGAGGCATAGATAGAGTGGGTAGCCAGAGACATTTTCCCAGGGCTGAAATGTTCAATTCAAGGGGGCATGAAACTATCAGGAGGATGTGACAGGTAATTTCTATACACAGAGAATGGTGGGTGCAAGGAACGGGCTGCCAAGGGTGGTGATAGAAGTAGATGCATTTGGTGCATTTAAGAAACTCTTAGATAAGCAAATGGATGATAGAAAAATGGAGGGCTTTGATGTTCTGGTGTTTGCCAAGCTTGGCAATTGCTTTGCTGATGCTTCATCACCAGTCAAAGTGAGCAGTTGTTATAGGCTTTATTGGAGGGAAGGGTTAGATGGACCTTCGAGTAGGTTAAAAGTCAGCACAGAATTATGGGCCAAAGGGCCTTACTGAAATGTTCTGTGCTCCATGTTCTAAATTTATTGGCAATGTATGATGTCATGGGGTGATAGAGCACAGAAAATAGCCCTTTATCCAATCATGATCACACCATTCAGGTCAGGTCAGGGCCTTGCCTTGCTACTGGTACCACGTAGCCCAGTACTACCTGTCTCGGGTCGGGTTGTCGGCGACTCAATCGGCTCACCCCCTGGTGCACTTCGGTTAACCAGGGAGGAGGGTGTGTAGGCACCCAGCAGGACTAAAACAAAACCTGTCAAAGGGCAGATGAACCCTTTGTGAGTCAACGGCCACCTACTGTCTGTGTGAGGAGTGGCGTGCCACACAGTCTTTCGTTTCACGCCTTGTAAGGCATTATGATGACAGACAACCCAACAAATCCTATACTTCCAGAGCAGGGAGTGCTCAGGAACTCTGCAGAATGCCCAGACCATGGCCGAGACAGGTAGTATGAAGATGCAACCTCAAACCCCACGGGGAGGGTTGAGTCCGACAAAGGGGCTGAGCAAACTGCACCTCGTTTGCGCTGTAAGGTAAAAACGATCATCTCAGTCTTCAACTCAATGCAAACACCACCTGCCTCTTGCCTCGATGCACAGAGCTGGCATCACAGGCAAGCAGATATGAGATCTCCATCCTGGAGATCCAAGAATACCGTCATGTACACCCTGACGAAGAGGTAAGGTTCACAGAGGTAGAGGGGATGCACCTCATCAACTCGTCCACATGGAGAGAGCCGACGACGATATCAGCACCAGGTGGAGTAGGGCTGATGTTGAACAGTAAGGCGAAGAAGGCACTGAGGGGCACAGTCTCAGTCAGTGACAGAATCCTTACTGCGGAATTCGACGGAAACCCGGTGACCTCTGTCATCATCTGTTACTCCTGCACAACTGCAGCGAGGAGAAGGAGGTGGAGGCCTTCCACAGTAAACTTCACAAAGCTGTCACTTCAATACCGGCACATAACTTCCTGGCTGTGCTCGGCAATTTTAATGCCCAGGTCAGACTGGAAGATGTTCCACACTCATACCAAGACTTTACCAACAGAAATGGACAATATCTAGTTGATTTCATCCAGGAACACAGTCTCATTCCTGTCAACACACAACTCAAGAAGCGAGCTGGTAAACTGTGGACATACGAAAACAGAGCCTCCATCTACAGGAATCAGCTCGATTACATCCTCGTAAGAACAAAATGGCGTAATTGTGTGATCAACACGGAAGCCTACAGCACCTTCAACTCGGTCAGTTCTGATCACAGAGTAGTGTCAATGCAAGTGAGACTGAGTCTGTGGCAATACAAAGCCACAGGTCCCAAGGAGAAGATAGACTGGAAGATATTCTCCTCATAACCTATTCTTCAAGCCCAGTACACAGTGGAGGTGAGAAATCACCTTGACTCACTGGAAAGGGAGGAGGAAGAGACTGCCACCGACCGCTATCAACGGCTCATAGACGCACACACAGATGCAACAGAGTTTGCCTACTGTGAAGCGAATCAAGAAGAGTCGGATCTCGAAACATCCTGACGTCATCTCAGCAAGAAGTGTGGTCAGTGCTTGTCATGCCGAACTTAGAAGGAGAAAAACAGAAGATCTAAGAGACAAGTTCAAGACAGAAAAGAAGAATCTCTTTGCCATCCACGACTGACTGAAGGAAGAGGAACTAGCTGAGAGGATTAGATAGGTAGAGGCTGCTAATGAAGACAAGCAGCATGGAGAAGCATGGCTCCTGGTCAACGAGATCAGCAGACGGAAGAAGTCCCCATCAGGTCAAATAAGTGGTAAAACAGCAGAGGACTGTGTTCAGACATGGTTTACCCACTTTAAGAACCTGCTGGGAAGCCCTCCAACGATCACGAAAGAAGAAGAGGACATACCCATGATACTAACGTAAGTCGACATTGATAACGGCCCATTCACCATTGAGGAACGGAAGAAGGCCAAATATGCACTCAGACAGGGCAGGAGCACTGGACCAGATGGGATACCACCAGATGTCCTGAAGAACTGCAACTTGGACGACATCTTGCTGGACATATGTAATATGGCACTGATGGAAGGCAACAAACCAGAATAGTGGTCACTCTCAAACATTATCTCAGTCCCCAATTCTGTATCCCTCATGAAGACAGATAACTACCACAGTATCAGCTTGACCTGCATCTTAGCAAAGCTATACAATCGGATGATCTTGAACAGGATTCGCACTGCCATTGACCCTAAGCTAAGATTCAATCAGAATGGTTTTCGGCAGAAGCACACAACAGTAATGCAAATACTTGTTCTCCGTAGAATCATCAAGGAAGTCAAGAAGAACAACCTACCAGCCGTGCTTACTTACATTGATTTTCGCAAAGCTTTTGACTCCATTCACCGAGGTAAAATGCTGAAGATCCTGAAAGCTTACGGAGTGCCAGACCGTCTACTGAGAACAATAGAGTCCAGCTACACCAAAACCATGGTGAAAGTTGTATCACCAGATGGAGAAACAGCGGAGTTCAAGCTCCTAGCTGGTGTGCTGTAAGAAGACACTCTGGCACTCTACAGCTTTATAATCGTCCTTGATTACCCTCTGCGTCAAGCTACCAAAGGTCATGACAATATTGGTTTTACCATAAAACCAGGACGAACCAAAAGGGTCAGACCAGTTACACTCACACATCTCGATTTTGCAGATAACATAGTCCTGCTCTCTGACCAGATGGAGGAAGCACAGCAGCTACTGAAAAAAGTGGAAATTGAGTGCAATAAAGTTGGACTTCACCTAAATGCTAAAAAGACAGAGTACATGGAGTTTAACTGTGACAAAGGTACTCTCAAGACCGTAAAGAAAGATACCATTAAGAATGTCTTTGACTACAAGTACCTTGGGTCAAGAATGATGAGTTCGGAGAAGGACATAAAGATACGGAAGGCGCTGACATGGAGGTCTATGAACAACATGAAGGAAATCTGGAAGTCAAACCTGACCAGAGGGCTTAAAAAATGGATCTTCATAGCAGTCATCGAGTCCATTCTCACGTACGGATGCAAGACATGGACACTCACCAAGACTACACGAGAGTCTCTAGATAGTTGCTATACACAAATGCTCCGGATGGCTCTTGATGTAAGTTGGCAACAGCACGTGACGGATGTCGAGCTCTATGACGACCTACCGATGCTCACCACTAAAATCGAGACGAGAAGACTGCAACTAGCGGGGCACTGTCTACGCCACCCCGAGCTACCTGACAGCCTAGTCATCATATGGGAGCCCAAGCATGGGAGGATGAACCCTGGGCACCCTCCCTAGACTATGGTCAACACGCTCCTAGAAGACAGCGGCGCGGCTAATGTAATGTACTGACCACACTGATGAGGGAGAGGGAGAAGTGGAGAGTCCAACATCGTGCCTAACGCCAGCCCCCTAGGCCTGAGTAGTAGTAGTAGTATCATCACACCATCCTTCAAGCACCCATTTACACCAATACTACAACAATCCCACATTATATTCCCTGCATTCCAATCACAGATTCAACCACTCACCAAACTACCAGGGCTAATTTATAATGGCCAGTTAGACTGCCAACGGGCTAGAGAGGAAGGCAGAGTGGCTGGGAGAGACCCATCCCATTCACAGTGAGAATAGGCAAACTCCAAAGAGAGCAGCTGTCAGAATTTGTGATTGCCTACTCTACTATAACACTCCCAACGTCAAAAAGAACACCTGAGTCCAAATGTTGACCCTGAACAATTCACGTCTTTTCAACATTAACTTAAGGAGAGCAAGTTTATTGAGGTAAGATTACTTGTTTGGTAATTATCATTATAGCTTCTGACTGAGACTCACTGTTATGAACAGAAACTACTTGGAAAATCTCATGGAGCTGGGTTGGCCATACCAAGGCTAGGTTTGCTGGAGATGAATAGGGCCTGTGTTAGTTACAGTTAGATCTTGAGTATCCATTCCACTGAAGTGGCCAAAATTTACCTCTGAATAATGACTGGGGCACCCGTTCTGCTTCAAGTAGAACCCTGATTTGGTGCTTTGCTGCAGTAAAAGAGACACCTCAAGTTCACAGCATTTCCTCTCCAAAAAGAAGCAATGCAGGTATAGTCAGAAGGCAGCAAATTCAACAGGTTTAATGATCTCTGTTCTCCCAAAAATGCAGCAAACATGACCTTTGCTGTGCCAAAGAAAGAGTATCGGAAGTATTGTATCAGACTTTCAGCCTGTACACTTGCCAAAGGAAGTGGCAAGTGGAACAGTCATGTATCTCCATGGGAATTTATATGGAATATATCCGATAGCTCCAAATTCTTCTTGATCAACAATAGGATGAACATGGACTAACAGAATCACATGAACTTTAGTAGACATTTTGAAGGCTGAGCTCTAAGACATTATCAACTTGTTCATCAAAATATATGACAGGATTGGCTTTGGACCTGACACTTGCAAGACCAACATCCACCCAATGGATCTCTCTACTCTGCACAGAAAATGGTAAACAACAGAACTCTCTTGGACCTCTTCCCATATCTTGAAGGTGACTACTCAGCAAAAGCTGACATAAATGTTGAAACTCACCGCTGTCTTCAAATTGCTGGAGCAGTCTTTGATTTATTGACAAAAGAAGACACTTGAAGATCAAGGTCTCAGACTTGGTCTAAAACTTAAGTTCAAATAGGCTGCATTGATTCCTGCCTTCATTTGAAATCTGGATTACCTACAGTAGACATCACAAAGCAATGGAAAGTGCCCCTGTTTGTCTGCAAAATCCTCCAGATTCATTGGAAGGATAATTGGATCAGAGTGTCTCCCATAGCACTGAGGTCTGAGGTACTCAGTCAGCAACACTGGACAGACAAAATTGTTTGGGTGTCTGCGAACTATTGAAATGGAGCTCTGACATGCAAGAAATCAACATGCACACAAAGGATGTGCTAGAATTCACACTGAGAACATCCTCATGGACATTTTGCAAACTTTCACCCAAGACTGTTCAAAATAGACAAGGAGTCTTTGAGATGATAGTGATGAACTTAAGGCCATTGACTGGGAGCAGCTAGAAACCCTGCGTAAATAGTGGAAGGAGCACGCTATCTCACAAAAGGAAGCACCCAGGTGCACTGTCAGCCAGCCCCTGCCTCACCTGTGGAAGTGTCTGCAGTTCCCACATTGGTCTCCTCAGAACATACAGAGTCAGCAAGTCATCCTCTAGCCTGAGGGATTTCTGAAGAAAACAAAGAAACTGCAATCACCTGGTTACAATTATTGTGTCACAATTGGTACTTGAAACTTTTTACGTTGTCCAACGCAGTTTGATTGAACACATTTAAAATGGTTTCCCCACCATTATAATATCTCCACTATATTTTCTTTTGAAGATCATTCAACAATTAGCCAATAATAAAAGCAGCTGGAGGTGATTCATGGAAACTTTCCTTCCATTCTTTGGTTGGACAATGAAGGGCGTACTCTTCTGTTTCTGTCCTTTACTGACAGCATACCTAAGTGAACAAAGAATCTAACTTTACATGTTACTACAACAACCTTTTCAACCAAAATTTGCATTTTCAACTCTATTCACCTTGGGTTCTAAAGTTAATGCTAATACATTTTTTTTGTGGTTCAGAAGTTCAGTTACATCTAAATGTCACTTTCTACTTTCTTTGTAGCTGAAATATATTTCATTACAAGACAGTTGCAACAAGACAGCTGTTGTCATTGGCTGAATCTACGCTAATACTTTAAAACCATTCCTGAGGAAAGAGAAGGCAGATCTTTCAAATGGTGCATTTGAAAGAATATTCCGTATGTATAATAATAATCCTTCATCCACAATATTTATATGGTTTGATGAGTGTGTGGGCTTCAAATATCTGAAAGCATTGTTAAAAGCAAATGAGGTTTATGAGATGGGGAGGGCAAAATTGATTTGAAATGGTGGTAAATCTTGAACTTCTTTCACTTAAGCAGCAGTATGTGTTAGCAGTAGCTCAGAGTATGTCTAATGAAAGCTCTAAGGGCAGTTAGAACTGTACAGTACATAAACCTGTCAGGAAATATAGAAGAGGCTTCACCCAAATGTAGAACAACATTTCCAAATGAACTCTGAATGATGACTTTAATAATAGACTGTGAAAATAACAAGCCACAAGGATCCATAAAATGAGAGAGTACAGATACTAAACACCACAGACAACTGAAGGCAAGGAGTAATTGGTTAAGGCTGGCTGGTTTGAAGGGTGAAAACAAACATGTATGAGAGCTGGGTTTACATAGGCAACAGGTAATGAGTTGGAAATAAGTGGAAGTTGACTATTTTTAGCTGGGTAGAGATTGGGAGCTGCCTGCTTCCTCCCATGGCCGGCACCCACTGGCTCAGGCCAACCCAGATGCGTCCAGTGGATCTCCTCGATAAGTGATGGACCCAAGCTGAAACTGGACAGCACCAATGGCTTCTCCTCTAAGCCGCACCCTTCCCAGTCTACCAGGTACTGCACACCCATCCACCATGATGTGAGTCCATCAACCGTTTCACCATGTACACAGGACCTCCTTCCACCACCCTAGGTTCTGGAGGTACCGATTCAGCTGGGTCGAGTGGTCTAAGGAAAATGGGCTTGAGGCTGGACACGTGGAAGGTAGATATGATCCTGAGGTTTAGTTTATGAAGACACGCAGTCCTCTCTTATTGTCATTTAGTAATGCAGGCATTAAGAAATGATACAATATTTCGTCCAGTGTGATATCACAAAAACACAGGACAGACCAAGACTGAAAAAACTAACAAAACCACATAATTATAACATACAGTTACAACAGTGCAACAATACCATAACTTGATGAAGTCCATGAGCACAGTAAAAAGTTCAAAGTCTCTCAAATGTCCCACATCTCACGCAGACGGGAGAAGGAAGAAAAACTCTCCCTGCCATGCGAATCTGAGTCATCTGAAAACTTCGAGCCTCCGATTCAGCGCTCCGACACCGAGTACTGAGCGCCATCTCTGTCCAAATGATTCAACCTCAATCTCGGTTGCCAACAGCACATAAAGCCAGGGATTTCGAGGCCTTCCCTCCAGAAGATTCCCAACCACGCAGTGAAGACACGCAGTCCTCTCTTATTGTCATTTAGTAATGCAGGCATTAAGAAATGATACAATATTTCGTCCAGTGTGATATCACAAAAACACAGGACAGACCAAGACTGAAAAAACTAACAAAACCACATAATTATAACATACAGTTACAACAGTGCAACAATACCATAACTTGATGAAGTCCATGAGCACAGTAAAAAGTTCAAAGTCTCTCAAATGTCCCACATCTCACGCAGACGGGAGAAGGAAGAAAAACTCTCCCTGCCATGCGAATCTGAGTCATCTGAAAACTTCGAGCCTCCGATTCAGCGCTCCGACACCGAGTACTGAGCGCCATCTCTGTCCAAATGATTCAACCTCAATCTCGGTTGCCAACAGCACATAAAGCCAGGGATTTCGAGGCCTTCCCTCCAGAAGATTCCCAACCACGCAGTAACAACAGCAGCGAACTGGCATTTCAGAAATTTCTCCGGATGTTCCTCTGTGCTTTCACGTCTATCTCCATCAAATCAGAATTGTCCACGGCCCCTATTTAACGGATACGATATCATTTTTCACCGGAGGGCTGCACACGCACGGCATGCTGCTCTCTCTCCTCCCACCGTCAGCAGATGGAGATGAAATTGATGCGATAGGTAATCTTGAATGGACCTATGAGCTTGCAGAAGAGACAGGGCAAGATCTTGGGTGAACAGCCAGACACGAGATCCCAGGCCAGAGAATTCTGGTGAGAAGCCATTGGAGAACCAGGCTCGCTGTCTCAGCCACTGATGGATGTTTGGAGAACTGGTTCACCACCATCATGATCACTATTGCCCCTTCAAAAGGTGGCAAACCTGTCATGAAATCCATGGCAATGTGAGCCCATGGTGTCGAGAATCCGTTAGGTGCTGCAAGAGCCCAGAGGACTGTTGGATGGAGGAATCTGGCTGGGCATTTTGAGGACACACAGCAACATTTGCGGTCATAGTGGGCCACCAGAACGATATCACAGAAAATCCATGGCCGGAGAGAGGTGAGATGGGCCCACTGAAGAGCCACAGATCACACAGCAGCTGACACTTACACCTGGCTGTCAGGACTATTGGCCAGAGCAAGCTTGTGCTATAGGGCCTGACAGATTTGGTTCTCAAGATCTCAGTTGATCGGTGTGAGGATCTGAGAAGATGGGATGATGGGCTAAAGGTCAATCTCTGTTTCCGCTGGGTCAAACTGTCATGACAGGGCACCTGCTTTAGTGTTCTTGGAACCCAAGTTGGTAGGAGATGGTGAAGTTGGATTGCTTAAAGAAGAGGGCCCAGCGAGCCTGATGTGGGTTGAGTTGGTGGGACTGTAGTGGGTATGAAGTTTTGCTGATCAGTCCAGATCAGCAAGTTTCTTATCAGACAATGTCTCCATTCCTCCAAGACCCACTTAATGGCAAATAGCCATTGTCTTCTCCTCCATAACAGTGCTGTGTAGATTTGAACATGTGTGAGAAGAAGGCACAAAGTTGTGTCTTCCCATCTGGTCCTCACTGGGAGAAGATAGCTTCAGTGTCCACAACAGATCCATCCACCTCTACCACAAAAGATCCAGAGAGGTTCTAACAGCGGAGAATGCGAGCAGTGGTGAAGTGTTCCTTGAGCTCTTCGAAAGTGTGGTCCACGGTAGTAGATCAGGTTATCCACGAGGTAGGTGAGAGAAGCAGCGATATGGCTGATGAAACGGTGGTAGAAGTTGAAGAAGCCCAAGAAGCACTGCACGTGTTTGAGGGAATGTGGGCAGGGCCATTCAATGATAGCGCCCACTTTCTCTGGGTCAATGTTAACGTGATTGGGCTTGAAAGGACATAACCCAGAAGGAAATGACTGGGATTTGGAGCTGGCATTTCTCTAACTTGCAGTACAGTTGGTTTTTGAGGAGATACTGAACAAACATTATGTATCTGGTCGAGGGGATCCTTGGAGAAGATAAGAAGGTTGTCGAGATAGATGAATACATAGCTCTACAGTAAATCTCCAAGTGTCTCATTAATGAAGACTTGGAAAACAGTTCAATGTTGAAAAATGTCACCAAGTATTCCTGGTGGACAACGGGTGTTAGGAACACCATCTTCCACTCATCCTCCTGTGGAAAGTGGCCAGTGAGTGAGTGGGTCAGCAAAGGAGTGAAGCTTTGAGGCTTTGACTCGAGACATTCTGGCAGTTTTGGTAGTTGGTCTGTGCAATCAAGTCAACCAAGATTTGAATAGATCAGCAGAAAGCTGTTTATTAGACAATCAAGAGCTCAGACTCATCTTCCACTCATCCCCCAGTGGATACAGAGCAGGTTATATGCACTCTACAGAAGATCTTGGATCCAGGGGGTGTTTGAATGTGGAGAGGGTATCATTTCTTACTGGAGCTTTTGAGATTCCATGGTATTCAATGCAGGGATGAAGATCCTCATTTATCTTTTTAACAAAGAAGTCTGCACTAGCTGGGGAGTAGGATGCTCAAATAAAGTTGTGCTGTTGTCGCTCATGGTGATATAGTCATGCATGGTTTCAGTCTCAGGATGGGAGAAGAAGAATGTTTGACTGCAAGGAGGGATGATGCCCAGGAGGAGTTTGATCAGATGTGTTCTGTGATGTGGCAGGGTGCTAGATTCTCTTTTTACTGAAGCTGATAGCTAAGTCCCCTTGGTGTAAGAAGTCCTGGATTTCTTCACTTGCAGATTGACAAAAACAGCACCTCCACAATCTCCATTAGCACAGGTGCACCACAGGGCTGTGTACTCACTTAGTCCCCTGCTCTATTCACTTTACACCTACCATTGAATGGCTAAGTACAGCTCCAACACCATATTCAAATTTGCTGATGACACTATTGTAAAGGGTTGTATCAAAGATGGTGATGAATCAGCATACAGGAGGGAGATTGAAAATTTGGCTGAGTGGTGGCATAACAACAGCCTCTCGCTCAATATCAGCAAGACCAAGGAGCTGATTGTAGACTTCAGGAGATGGAAACCAGAGGTCCATGAGCCAGTACTGAGTGGAGGAGCAGAGGTGGAGAGGGTCAGTAACTTTAAATTCCTGGGTGTCACAATCTCAGAGGACCTGTCCTGGACCCATCATATAAATTCAATTGCAAAGGAACTGCAACAGCGCATCCACTTCCTGAGGAGTCTGTGGAGATTCGGCATGATAAAAAAATCCTTGACTAACTTCTATAGATGTGTGGTGGAAAGTGTATTGACTGGCTGCATTACAGCCTGGCATGGAAACACCAATACCTTTGAACCAAAACGTAGTAGATTTAGCCCAGTACATCATGGGAAAAGTCCTCCCAACCATTGAACACATCTACATGAAAAGCTGCCAGCGGAAAGCAGCATCCATTATCAAAGATCCTCACCACTCAGCCTATGCTCTTTTCTCGCTGCTCCCAGCAGGTAGAAGGTACAAGTGCCTCAGGACTGCAGCACAGATTCAGGAACAGTTATTACCCCTCAAACATCAGGCTGTTGAACAAAGGAAGATAGCTATACTCATCTATTGAGATGCTCCCACAACCACGGTTTGTCACCTTCTGTGCTCTACTTGCTCTTTCATTGATCCTGTTCACAGTTACTAATCTATAGATTTGCTGATTATGCTCACAGGAAAAAGAATCTTCGGGTTGTATGTGGCGACATGTATGTACCCTGATAATGAATTTTACTTTGAACTTTGAAGTCGTGGTACTCTGGTAGGGTTTTGGTGAGGTGAGGGTTTCCTCTGCCTCCTATGGGAGCTACAATTGCAGGCATGTGGTCTAGCAAATGGGTCCCCAACTCTGCAGTGAACAGGTGAAGTGATGGTTGTGGGCAGAGCCAGGAGTAACCCTTGATGAGAGGAGCATTCAGAAAGTCAACCAGGAGGAGGTTGACTGCTGTGGGTTTGTTGTATCAAGGTGGAGAGTTGGAAGGGAGCGTCAAGCAAATGGGTCAATAGTTTCCTGCTCTTTCTGGATCATTTACTCGTGTTGAGAGATGACTTCCTTAGGCAAGCATACTCTACTGGGTCAATCAAATGTTCACTCATCCTGTCAGGAGATGTAGAGGAGGTTTTACCCAAATACAAAGTAGTGGAGACGACTCAGAGATGAATGTTAACTTTAATTTATTTTCACAGTATAAGGCCACGCCACAGGGACCATAAACAAAAGAGAACACCCCAGACGAAAGGGTAACTGAAGGCTAGGACCAACTGGTTGAGGCTGGCTGGTTCAATGGGTGAACAAGGACTGTAGGTGAGAATTAGGTTTAAATAGGCTGCAGGTGATGAGCTGGAAACAAGAGGCAAGTGACTCTTGTTAGCTAGGTGGAAGCTGGATAAACACTATCTTTATCAGCGTATCTACTTGCTTGCCCACTTTCAAGGAGCTATGATCTTGGACCACAAGACCCCTCTGTAAATCAATGCTGTCAAGCTTCCTGCCATCTGTGTATATGTCCCCCTTTGCATTAGATGCATCAATTGCAATAACTCACAAGTAAGAGAAAATCTGCAGATGCTGCAAATCAAAGCAAAACACACAAAATGCTGGAGAAACTCAGCAGGGTAGGCTGCATCACTGGAAAAGAGTAAACAGTCTCATTTCGGGCCGAGGTGAGATTTTCTCTTGTTTGTGAGGTATTGCAGTTCACACACATAATGCAAGGGGAATGTAGACACAAGTGGTGGGAAGCTTGAAATAGATGCTGCCTTGCCAGCTGAATTCCTCCACAATTTTGTGTGCATTGCAATAACTCTCACTTGCTCACTTCTCTGACCATATCTGTAACCAATCAATATTCCCTCTAAACATCCCATGACATAATCAATTTTTGTGTCATCTGCAAACTTACTGACTCCACCAGAACAGCTTCCTGGCTCTGCACACACACCTTACGAAAAGAAAGAAAACCTTTACATTAGATAATAAATACAAGACCATAAGTGATAGGAGCAGAATTAGGCCATTTGGCCCATTGAGTCTACTCCACCATTCAATCATGTCCGATTTTTTTAACAATCCTAAATCCCACACCTGTCTTCTCCCCATAATCTTTAATAGCACATCCAATCCAGAACCTATCAAGCTCTGGCTTAAACACACACAACGACCTGGCCTCCACACCTGTCTGTGGTAACAAATTCCACAAATTCACCACCCTCTGGCAAAAGACATTTCTCTGTTTCAAATGGACGCCCCCCTATCCTGAGGCTGTGCCCTCATGACCTAGACTCCCCCACAATGGGAAACATCTTTCCACATCAACTTTGTCTATGCCTTTCAACATTCGAAATGTTTCAATGAGATCCTCTCTCATCCTTCTAAAGCTATCAAACATTCCTAGAATGATAATCCTTTCATTTCCAGAATCATCCTTGTGAACCTCCTTTGAACCCTTTTCAATGCCAGGACATCTTTTCTAATATGAGGGACCCAAAACTGTTCACAATACAGTGCCTCACCAGTGCCTTATAAACCCTCAGCATCACACACCTGCTCTTGTATTCCAGACTTCTTGAAATGAATGCTAACATGTCATTTGCCTTTCTCGCCACCAACTCAACCTGCAAGTTAACCCTTAGGGTGTTCTGCACAAGGACTCTCAAGTCCCTTTTTATCTCAGGTTTTTGGATTTTCTCCTGGTTTAGAAAATAGTATATGCACTTATTTCGACTACCAAAGTCAAGACCATGCATTTTCCAACATTGTATTTCATTTGCCACTTTCTTGCCCATTCTCCTAATCTGTCTAAGTCCTTTTTTCCCACTCACTGCCTCCTACCACTCAGCCAATGCTCTAACCATGGCAGTAACTTTCCTGTAATGCCGTGGGCTCTTAACTTGGTAAGCAGCCTCATGTGTGGCACCTTGTCAAAGGCCTTCTGAAAGTCCATATATACAACATCCACTGCATCCTGTTTATCTATCCTACTTGTAATCTCCTCAAAGAATTCCAAAATGTTCCTTGGGCAAGATTTTCCCTTAAGGAAATCATGCTGACTTCATCCTATCTTGCCCTGTGTCACCAAGTACTCCATAACTTCATCCTTAACAATTGACCCCAACATCATCCCCACCACTGAGGTCAGGCTAAATAGTCTATAATTTCCTTTCTGCTGTCTTCCTCCTTTCTTAAAGAGTGGAGTGACATTTGCAATTTTCCCGTCATCTGGCAGCTGAGTCCAACCATTTTTAAAAGTTAATGCCTCCACAATCTCTACCATTACCTCTTTCAGAACCTTAGGGTGCAGTTTATCTGGTCCGAGTGACTTATGTACCCTTTGGTCTTTCAGCTTTTTGAGCACCTTCTCCCTTGTAATAGTAACTGCACTCACTTCTCTTCCCTCATACCTTTCAACATCTGGCACACTGCTAGTGTCTTCCACAGTGAAGACTGATGCAAAATATTCACTTAGCTCATCTGCCATCTCCTCGTCCCCGGTTATTATTTCTCTGGCCACATTTTCTCGTGGTCCTATATTCACTCTCATCTTCCTTTATTTTTTACACACTTGAAAAAAGTTTTTACTATCCATTTTGATATTGTTCGGTAGCTTGCTTTCATGTTTTACCTTTTCCCTCCTAATGATTCTTTTAGTTGCTCTCTGTAGGTTTTAAAAAGCTTCCCAATACTTTACTCCACTAAAATATTGCTACATAAGATTTTACTTTCTCCCTACCAAATTTCAAGTTGAACTCAATCATATTGTGATCACTGCCTCATAAAAGCTCTTTTACCTTAAGCTCCATAATCACCTCTGGTTCTTTACATAACACCCAATCCAGTATAGCTGATCCCCTGTCAGGCTCAATGATAAACTGATCTAGAAGGCCATCTGATAGGCATTCAACAAACCAACTCTCTTGAGATCCATTATCAACCTGCATGTTGAAATCTATCATGACTGTCATAATATTGCCCTTTTGACATGCCTTTTCTATTTCTCATTTTAATCTGTGGACCACATCCCAGCTACTGTTGGGAGGCCTGTATATAACTGCTATCAGGGTCCTTTTACCTTTGTAGTTTCTTAACTCAACCCACAAGGATTCAACATCTTCTGATCCTAAGTCACATCTTTCTACTGATTTGATTCCATTCTTTACCAGGAGAGCCACACCACTCCCTCTGCCTACCTTCCTATCCCTCTGATATAACATGTAACCTTGGACATTCAGCTCCCAAATACAATCATCCTTCAGCCACGATTCAGTGATGGCCACAACATCATACCTGACAATCTGTAATACTGCAACAAAATCATCCACTTTACTTTGAAGCATTGAAGAGAGTTCAGAGGAGGTTCACAAGGATGATTCATGGAATGAAAGGATTACCATACAAGGAACGTTTGATTGGTCTGGGTCTGTATTTGCTTAAATTTAGAAGGATGAGGGGGCGATCTCATTGAAACCTTTCGAATGTTGAAAGCCCTAGACAGAGTAGATGTGGAAATGATGTTTCCCTTGCTCTGCTGGGGGAATCTAGGACAAGAGGGCACAGCCTCAGGATAGAGGGGCGTCTATTTAAAACAGAGATGTGAAGTAATTTCTTTAGCCAGACGCTGGTGAATTTGTGGAATTTGTTGCCACATGCAGTTGTGGAGGCCAGGTCGTTGTGTGTGTTTAAGGCCCAGCTTGATAGGTTCTTGATTGGACACAGCATCAAAGGTTACGGGGAGAAGGCTGGGGAATGGGGCTAAGGAGGGGAAAAAAGGATCGGCCATGATTGAATGGGGGAGCAGATTCAATGGCCAAATGGCTTAACTCTGCTCACATATCTTATGGTCGTATGGCCTTACACTCCGTGCGTTGAGATAGAACACATTGAGTGCTGCATTTGCTACCCTTTTTGATTCTGTATCCCTAATAAACAGATACTCACCATGCTGGCTGCAATTTTGCACTTCCTGACAGTCTGACTGCACACTATCTTTGCTTTTTTACCATCCATCCTATACTGAGTCCCTTCACTCTGGTTCCCACCCCACTGCCAAATTAGTTTCACTCTCCCCAACAGCTCTAACAAATCTGCCCGTGGGAATATTTGTCCCCTCGGGTTCAGGTGCAAACCATCACTTTTGTACAGGTCTTCCCTCTGCTAGATAAGAGATTCCAATGAACCTGAAGCCCTGCCTCCTGTACCAGCTTCTCAGCCACACATTGATCTGCCAAATCATCTATTTTCTACCCTCACTAGCTCATGGCATAGGC